>NW_009213935.1:0-43388 GCF_000690835.1 Fulmarus glacialis
CCCGGTGCACGGAGGGGACAGGGCCGGGGGCGGCGGCCGCAGCCCCCCGGAGGCCTGCCGCTGGGTGAGGGCGTTTGGGTCCCTGCGAAGGCGGGATCCGGCTGGGCTTCCCCATCTCCGGGCTGCTGAGCCTGCTGGGTGTCGGGTGTTCAGACTCTCTTCCCCTCAGAGGACCTGTGCCATCGTTAGGTTTTACCTACCATTTTAACGAAAGCCCTCTTTATAGAACACTCATGAAGCCTTGGATCACTGAGCATGTAAGGGACCAAAACCAGAAGGCAATGCCTTTGCTCAGAGCTCCAAGCCTCTTCTGAGTCAGCACCGTATCCAAAAGATCTCCCTTTTGGCGTCTGGCATTTCTTCAGGGACAAGTTTCCAGTCCTTCTGCTCATGCTTCTTTTTAAAGCTCCAGTACAGCTCTTCAGATCTACTGTGAAATCCAAACTGGACCTCTTACAGCTTGCAGAGGAACATAACCTCATGGTGAGGTGATAGAAACCCTGCATGGGGCCTTCATTCGTTTTTCTGCAGCCCTTACCTTCTGATGTGGCTGGCTGGCTGTTTTTTTGAAAGACATTGGTGGATACCCCAGCACTGTTGAAAGTCTAGCTATAAGTCTAGATATATTTCCTTGGTGGCCCCGGCAATGTCCCTTTCCTGAGCATCAGCCTGTGCTAAAAATGCACTGCCACCTGGCCCTTCTTGTACAAGAGTGACCACCCCTGACTCCTTAGAGACTGCTGCTCTTTGTCCACGCTAGTGTGGGGCTGAGCTGGCTCCCCATGCGTATATGTTGGCTCCGCAGGGAAGCTTGGACTGTAGCACTGCTACTAGAGGCTAAATGGATGCCATGGGGTGAAGGCACTGGGGTCTACAAACTACAAAAGCAGCAAGACAGTCTTAGAAACTATCTTTGTTTTAATAAACAGGACCACACCTGAAAAAAATCTATTGATAGCATCTCTAGGAATAAACTCTTCTCCTTCCCCTGCATAGCATCTCTTCTATTTCATCTTTAACTGGAACATTTTGTAGCCATCGTTCCTCTTTCTACTATTTATTGCTTGTCAGAAAAAATCAGTAAGTGAGCATTGTTACAGCAGATCCAAAAGATTTAATAGCTAATATTGCTCTGAGGCCGTGGGTGAAACAAGGTCAGTTCAAGAAAACTGTGGCAGTAAAAACTGCTGTGGACTTTTTTTTGCGCAGTTTAATCTGCTCCCATTATCAGCCAGGCTCAGGGTGGTGGGAATTCCATGAATGTTATGATATTATTTTAATTTTCTCCTCTGTGTTGTCTTAGATCGTAGAATAATAGAATGAGCTTCTCTGCATTCGTCTTGCAGATCTCGCTGCAGGCTGGGAAAAACGACAGCGAGGGGCCAGCCCCATACAGCTACAGACGCAGGAGTGTGTGCATCAGCTGGTTAGGTGTGGAGGGGAGAGATAACATGATGGTGGGGTGAACTGAACAGAAGAATACACACATGTAAAGTGGCTGCCGAGTGAGATTTAGCAGAGCCATTCATCTGAATCCCGCCGTGCTGACAAGCATAGTGTTCAGAGAGGACAAAGCCAAACATCACATAGAAACGTGTTCATTAAAAAATGTTTCAGGAAATTCTAGATTTTTTTCAGACCTGATTTTAAGGTAATTATCCACTGGAACAAGCACTCACAACCGCCACTTCCCCAGGGTGACCAACACATGCCCGTGAAAGAGCTTTTCATGGCTAACCTTGCTGCGCTCCAGCCCCTGGTCTCCACTGAGAAGCATCAGCTGCTCTTTCTAGATGAAGTTACTGCTTGACTGCCTTTTCTAGCTGGACGCCAGCCTGGCTGTGCCAGCATTTGGCCATTGCAGCAGCAGGTTGGACACATGCTGAGACAGTGCGCTGGGCCTCGGCTCCGGCCAAATGCGCAACGTAGGCAGAGCCGTGCATCCACCGCCTCTGATAACCAGCAGGCAAAAGTAGGGACAAGCACAAACTCCCACCTTTCTGCAGAACAGCCAAGCAAAGGGGGTCAAACTGGCAAAGGGGGAATGGTTTAAACGTTCAGCACATTGCAAGTACTTTCCAAGGAGACAAGAGAAGGGGTATACAGAGAAGGGGTATTCGGAGAAGGGTTATTCACTTTGTGGCAGGAGACAGCTGATAGTCTTACCTCTACTTTGTGGAGAACATCTACAGTTAAGCTACATGAAGGGCACAAGCCAAAACTTGCCATAGAAACTGCTATGGTGGGAGAAGACTGTGTTACAGTGTGTTAATATCATGACGTTATCGCAGTATGGCACTGCCCTTTTGAGATTCGTGAAGTCCCCTGTAAATAAAGTGGGAAAACACCCTTTGGGAGAACTCAAATATTATTACCCCCATTTCACGAAGATTCAGAGAATTTAAAGCCACCACAATGCATGTTTAGATGTAGAAATTTATGTGTCCATATAATAAATTACCCAATTTGCAGAGATTCTGAATACTTCCTACCCCCATAAACCCAGCACATAATCTAACCCAGAACATAGCCATAGTTCTGGGGAACAGGGATATTTCTGAAAGCCAGAAGAAGCCTGTTGGTGGGGAGGATTTGGAGGAAGAGTAAGCTGTATGATTATAAGAGCATGAGGATGGTTTTTGCATTTTTGCTAACATATAGTGAAAGCCACAGTTGGGACTCAGCAATTTTATTGTTTGTAAAAATAAGTATCATGTAAATAGAAATACTGCAAAAGAAAACTGAACATAAAACATCACAATATTATTTTGTGCAACACTCTCTAGCTAATAAATATTGCACTTATCCAAATATAAATATAATCTCAGAAACATTACCTAGCAGAGCAATATTGCTGCTACTTAATAGCAACCTCCTCAAGCTCGACAGACTCCTGGTTCCTTCCAGGATGGAGGGGGCAGCAAGCCAGAAGCTTAACTTTGTGAGCCTGCAGATACCCCTGCCACAGAGTGTCCGGGCCCAGGGAGGAATCGTTTCAGAGTATCCTGTGGTTGTACAGCTTGTCTAAGTGCAATTGAGAAGGGGAGAAAATAGGGTTATGGCCAGCTGTCCTCAAATTCAGCTGTAGATGTGCAGTTTAACATGGTTAGGGCTACTGAAAACTTCACTGGCTAAATGCCAAATTTACCATCACCAGAATGTGACAACAGGCTGACTCAGACTAAAGGATGAGAGGGACAAAGAGAAACTTAGCTTAAATTCACTGTAGGCAAAAATTCAAAATCTGTTCATAGATGCTCATATTCCACATATTGGTTCAGACTACCAAGAGATTTTGGCAGCAATGCTGATTTGAAGGTAGCACTCTGATCCTGCATTTAGGACTGACAACCTGTCTGAATGTTAGGATTCTCCTTGCCTGGGAGAGTCGTTCTGCATGATATTTGTAGGAGTAAACCGAAGAAAATAATGTAAAATCAAAGCAAAGTGGGAAGATGTATAAGGCAGGAACTAATGCCGTGCCCATATCCATATAGCTGAAAAGATATTCTGGCTCCTAAAAGCTATCCTAGAACCATGGGTCTGAAAAATACCAAAAATTAAGCCTCCTTCTATGAAGAAATAGTTTGACACAGGATACGTAAGATCATGGGATTACATTATTTCCTTGCTCCATTTTTGTTGGAAAACATATTTGAACCTGACTTCTGTAATGACAGGAGAGATTGCTGCTGGAAGTTTGCACCTCAGAGTTTTTGTAAATTGCTCTTACATAAGGTTTACTCGTGTTCTCGCCTGCCCAAATAGAGAAGCATAAAAAAAATACTGTATATATGAACGTATCATCTGTGAGTCCTCTTGACTTCTCTAGTTATTGTTAACGCTAAGCAAGAAGTCCTGATCTTATTTACAAATTCCGCAGGACACTAACACCTACACTTTCGGTTTTGAGGTCAGTTATGTCAAAACAGTCTCTCTGTCTTGCAGTGAAAAAGTAGATGTTCACTGAAGTACCAGGAGATGGATATTGTTTATACCTTCTTCTGCTGTCACCACATAATGTGGAGCTCCTCGTGGAGTAAGTACCCCTGCAGTCCATTTGCATAGGACTTTTTCTTTGATCAGTCCCTAGAGGATTCACCAGTTTGTCCACAGAAGAGATGGAAAAGTCATTACTTGTGATGACTCAGTTACTCTTTGAAGCAGGAGAAAACTCTTTTCATTATCACTGGTGCACCGAGTACATAGTCTGCATGTTTTCTCCTCATGGCTATCCTTCCAAGCCCTCCAGCTCCTTCCTTCCAAACATACAAGTTCAGGAGTAGGTTCCTGTGCCTTTCACAGATAATCAGGTCCTGGGATCCTGTCTTGTCCTGCACTGGAGACACATAGCACTCTGCACTGCTCAGTCCTCCGTACTCAGTTCAAACAAATTGGATGGAGATCATGTATTTATTTTCTGATGTAGAAAGACTGAAGAAAAAATTAATACAAACTTTCAGCTTTGAGTCCCCCCCTCCAAGAATGTCTCCATTTGCATCAGAGAGTCCCATTTTCCCACTCACTACACAATGCAGTTTGAGAGAATTTCAAGACTCTTCAACACGTTGCCTTTTCTCTTCCTTCCTTACAAACTCTCATGCACATGCAGACACCTCATCAGCTTACTGGGTACCAGAATCCTGTTCCTGGTATGCCACAATTTGAGAGAAAATCATGCAAAGGGAGAACAAAACCACCTTGAAATATTACTATCAGAAATGCAGTCACTAAATCCAGCCTGTTCCCCAGTGTCCCAGGCTTATTCCTGTTCAGAGCTTTCAGGTCCAGCCCACTCTGAATTAGAGAGCCATGGAAATGTCTGAACGTTCCTCCTCAGTCAAAGACATGTTTTTTTTTTCCCCAGGGAAGACCTTAATTTGGGAGTTCACAGAACTGGAATATCAATGTCAGATCTCTTAGTTTTAAGGCTGTATCTTCAGGAGAAATACACTTGCTGGATTGTGTGGTTTAGGACTGTGCTCAATTGCTGGTTCTGCTTGTAAGCTGCAAACCACATTCTTGGCCAAACCAAAGCCTGTGTCTGTCTAGGCTCTGGAAGACCTGGGGATACCTTGTCTGTCTGGAAGTACCAGCCTCTGCCCTCTCCTTCTCCCCAGGCATATGGCAAGTGTCTATGGTGAGAGGATTCCTGTTAATGCTTTGTGTGGGGAAAATCCAGCCATCTGCACTCTCAGGACTCTCTTAGCTTCACTTAGCGGGCCGGTGCCATGATTACAGATCAAACTCAGAGATTTCACTCAGCTGATACAGCAGAACAGAAAAGGACGGCCGGTCGTCTTTCCTCTGAGCAGGGGAGAGAAGAGAGAGGGAGAACATTAATGTCAGCTTGAGAGGAATGGCAACGTTAGGAAGGAAAACCTTGTGAAGAAACTGAGTATTAACAAAAATACAATCTATTGTTATAGAGAAAATGCCAACAGAAGAATGAGCTTCCTTCTGTGCAACGTTTCTTTTTACTAGCTGTGAATTTTGCCTAGTGGACACTAAGTACCTTGAAATGGGTTGGCTGTTGTTTTTACCATCACTATTAAAACTCAACCTCACAGATCCACAGCTTTCTTAGGAAGCAAACTTGAATTAACCTGAGTTAGGTGCACTACGTAGACTTCTCAGTGAAGTCAACACAGTCTATAGAAACAACAGCTTAAATAAAAGGCAAAGAGCCTACAGTTTGCTTGCTAGCACAGATGAAAGCTTCACCTCCAGGATTTTATCTTGTGTTAGCATGTGAAGTGTATATCTCTGTCTCCTAAAAGCCAAAGAGAAGAGAACTCTTGTCTTTGGGAACTAGGGCTCTCCCATCACAATACTAACCATCCTCCAGCAGTGGCTCATGACTTCATAAATCGCCTTGGAGGCCAGCTTGGGTTTGTAGAGCCGAAATCCTGCATTGATTTCTTCCACCACTTCTCCATTGGTGCGATTCTCATAGGGCATTTTACCTTCACTGAAGACCTCCCACATCAGCACTCCTAAAGCAAACAAATGAGAAAAATCACACAGAAGCAAATAAAATCCTCAGCAGGCCCATGGCCACCTTCCACCTGCTCTTCTCTGCAGCTCAGCATTGGTGTCTGTTAATTGGAAAAGCATTTTCACTTGGATTCTCAGTACACATCTGAAAAATCAGGCCCTAACACAGCTGTACAGTTTGAGGATGCCAACTAGGATCTCTGCTGGGCACTGGACTGTGTGGAAGTACCAGTCTGGTCACTGCAAGTTTGACTTCTCTGCATCCTACTTCATGATAGTCTAGCACGACAGGGATGTCTTTCCCGATGAGTCAGATGAAGTCTAAGTGTGTTACATCAGTGTCGTATGTCGTATGTCTTCTCCCAAACTGTGAAGAAGAGGGAATGCTTGTGCAGGTACTCCATCCAGATGTGTAATCTGGGAAAGAGAACCCACTTTTTGTCACTGATTCAGTTTATCTATTTTTGCTTCCAGTTAATCACATACAAGAGACACGTCACTGATGTTCCTGCCTGCAGTGTGTCCTACACAGAATCTGCTTGTATTTTGGTGAGACTCAGGAGCAAGAAAGCAATATGAACTGCTCCATTCCTGTTAGTCAGCTTAGCCTCAGTACTGGGAACTCCTTGCCTGCAAAACGTCCCAAGTGGTGTGATTCAGTGGGATGAATTCATGTGCAATGACAGTGGAATTTCAAAGGACTTCAGCACATTTTTCCTCTTTTCCTAAACAGTCAAATGTTTTCCTATGATTACTGTTCAGAGCAGTACAGAAACTTTGCTTCTCTAGTGTGGTGGAAGAGAGACAGGCAAAGACAAAAAGACTGTGGGATACGTTGTGGTTGGCCATCAGATCAGAGAGGCTCTGCAAATGGAGTGAATGCAAGGCATCTGTGTTATTATTAGCTTCAATTTCTTCGGTCACCTAATATGACTGACTTGGTAAACTGTGTTCACATCGTGTTAGAAAAGGGAGACAGACAGATAGATAGACTGATCTGAAATAAAGTTGTGTAACTCCACAGTCAACTTTGCTAAATAATGGCTGCTGAAGCTTTGAGTTCTTCAAATAGGAAGATGCATAGAGATTGCAGCTCCTCACCAATGATATTGGCTCTACTGAAGAATAAGCAAAGCAGTTGTATTCCCCCAGTGTGCAGATTTCTGCACTGGGAATTTCTCACACCCATTTTGTTCTCTTGGGCACAGCAGGATTTCAGGCCTGGCAGAAGAGATGAATGGGCTGCAGAGTAGCAGAGCAGAAAGCTTCTCACAGTCATGAGATGATGACATGACAGAGGAATCCTTTTATGCAAACCCCACTGAATGGGGAGATAGCAAGTCTGACAGATGTGCAACACTGCTGTCTGCACGCTTCACAAAGAAGGACTGACCAACGCAAACAAAGCTCACCGGTATTTCATTCAGCCCTGAAACTGGAGTGAGCCAACTCCACCAGGCTTGGCTTGACTGTAAATCAAACTGAGCACCCTTTTTGGAAGCATCTGGCTCTCAGTGTATAGGCCAGTTCCCGATTTGTGAAGCAGAAGAACATTCTTACCAAAGTAGCATCTCTCCCCATGTCACTGCCACTTTGCTGTGAGGTGTCAGAGATAGCTCCACTGGCAAATGTTGTCCCTTGGTATTACGTGGTGAGTGCTGACAGCCTCCTCCATGTGCCAGGGGACACGGAAAGAGGAATGGTGCTCTCTGAAGCATCTCTGGGTTGGGTTCTCGAAGGCTGTTGCGTGGGTCTGAGCACCCAGCTCCCACCGCGCTGCTCGTAACCCACCACAGGAATGCACAACTTCAACCAGCGAGAGCTCCACAGCAGAGCACAGTAAAGGGAGAGGGAAGCACAGAATTCACAAGCACAGACTAGCAAAGGTTATAATCCTGCATTATTTACTGCTAGGCCCGGAGCTGAGTGGCACCCCATTGACTGTGTGCTGTGCACAGCACACTGCACCGATTCATTCTGCAGTACCGCAATTTGCATGTTAGCTGGAGATGGGCCAGATACATTAGTGTGCCAGATCAACAGGCCAGGGGATAGCCTTTGTTATCTCCAGTGCTGGTGACATTGGGGAAAAAAATATACAACGGCTTTCTTATCTATGAGGGTCCAGAAGGGAGACCAAAGAACAGACACAAATCATAAAACAATGTATTGGGGAGCAGGAAATGAGGTGAGAAAATGTGAGCAGTGAAATAATATTTTCAGATTGGCATAAAGCAAATGGACTCAGCAGAGCAAACCTGGAAAGGCAGAGGGTTTGAGTGAAGGATCAGTGCCCGGGACTGTCATGCAGAGAGGTGGAGTGCGTAAATGTCTTTCCTTTCCTTTCCTTATACAATCTTGTCAGTGACTCTCCAGCCTTTTCTTGGATACTCCTGCTACATTGCCGTGAAACGGAGTTCATTATTTGGTATTACACAACATTGCATAGGTATAATACATTAAGTTGGCAGTATTTGCAGTGTTCCAAAGTGTCTAGGTAGTTTGCTATTCTTTCCTTTCCTTCACTTAAATGACTTAGGCTTGCTTTCCTAAACCATTATTCAGGCAAAACACCCTTGGAGCCCAGAGGGTTTAGTATTTAGGAGAATTTACTTGAGGACTGAGCCCCTATTTTTTTCTGAGCTGGTGTTTGTTGAATTTTTTTCCATTCGGACAACTGATTCTTACCAAATGACCAAACATCAGATTTGGTGCTATAGTTGCTGTAGGAGAAAACCTCTGGAGCAGACCACTTGACTGGAAACTTGCTACCCGTGGAGCTGGTATACTGATCGTCAAGGACAATCCTGGAAAAAGAAAAAAAGAGAGCGTGCTCAGTAACCCCCCCGTCCCATGACAGCCCCGCAGGGAGCGTGCGCAGCCTCGTGGCATTACCTCGACATCCCGAAGTCGGACACTTTGACTACGTGGGATTCCCCCACCAGGCAGTTCCTAGCGGCCTGCAAGAAAAAAAGGTGCAAAGGCAGAAGGTCAGAGCTGAAAGACTACCACAGCCACTCAGTTGCTTTTATCCTGGCAGAGCAGATGACAGTGCTTAAAAAAAGGAGACTCAAAGTGACATCATATCATACAAAGAGGGCGAAAACTTGAGATTCTTGTGCTTTCTGTACATTTTACGGCCAGCATGTTCCTGTTGCCAAGAAAGCTTTCAACCATCAGTCTGACTTGCAGGCCCTTGTTGCCCAGAAAGGGCAGAGAAAGACCCTAAAATATCCACAGCTACCCACAGTCCTTGCTCCCCTAACAAAACAGCAGCAGTGACTCATGCAGATTGATTGAACACCACGTATTTAAAAGTATTTTATCAGCAATGCACATTTATGCATATGTTAAAACAGTTCTTTTTGGCACCTTCACTGCTTTTAGACATGGAGAGTGGTCAGTCCCTGGGAACTGTGGGAGCTGGGGCTCTCGGGGAGCAAAAGAGTCCACTCAGAAAAAGAGACAAACTTTATCTCCTTGTTTCTTCTCTCTCAAACACAATTAAGGGAAATAGATTAATCAGTGCTCCAGGGGATGCTTTTTTTCCCTGAAGTATTGGTGTTGCTTCTGCAGTAAGGGATGATACTGGATCCCCTGTCAACAGATAGGCAGGAGGAGTGTGAAAGCTGAAATTAAGGAAGGGAGAAAGCACAGGGAAAAGCCCAGCTGGAGCAGAGGAAAAGTCTGTCTGGGACCAACATACCAGATCTCTGTGGATGACAGAGTTCTGTTCCAGATAAGCCATTCCTTCACACACATCTTGGCACA
This sequence comes from Fulmarus glacialis, assembly GCF_000690835.1. NCBI lineage: Eukaryota > Metazoa > Chordata > Aves > Procellariiformes > Procellariidae > Fulmarus > Fulmarus glacialis. The sequence continues at coordinate 9,769 of NW_009213935.1, forward strand.
TCCCCAGCAGGGTTTCCTTTGAAAAACTGCCCCGCTGGCTCCTGAGGTAGTCGGACAAGCAGCCGTTCTCCATGAACTCAAACACCAGGCAAATGGGAGTGTTCTCAAAGCACACGCCATAAAGCTGGACTAGCTTGGGGTGAGACAGCTTCCTGTGGGATGGGGAGGGAAGGTAGAAAAAGGGGCTGAAATAGGCTGAGTGCCTTCTACCCTTACAGCAAGTGTGTTATACACAGCCGCCTACGTCACCCTGCTGCACCCCTCTCTCTGCAAAGGCCAACTATGAAAGCAGAAAGAAGAAAATGTGTAGACCAAGTCTAACATCAAGTAGCACTAAGTATCATCCCATTTTAATAGTAATGGTCACCAAAAGGCTTTTCTGCATGGAAAATCATCCTATCAGACAAAAAAAAATCCATTTCTGTCTACTTTGAAGGGAGGGAAATGTAAAAAAGTCAATAAAACCAAGGAGAAATATTTTCAGTTGTGCAAAGCAAAACAGTTGCACAGGGAGGGGTTTTCAATAAAATTTCCCTCAAAATTTATGAGATTTCTTCATGTAATTATTTCTGACAAAAGACACTTCGCTTTCCACAATACACCATCAATTAACCCTGCCTTCCAGAACAGCAGAGATCTGGAAGACCATTTTGGATATTGATAGACTTACGAGCACAGTAATTCACCTACACTTTGAATTGCCTTCCTTTGTAACCACTGGAGCCCACCGGTCTCTCCATATACTATTTAGATACATAGTAGATAATCCAAGTTTAAATTCCCCATTCATATTCCTGAACATTACCACAACACTTTGGTTCAGTCTTGTGAATCCTACACAGTCTGATTTTCTGGGTGAATCTACTACTTACATCAAGACTTTAGCTTCCTCGATGAAATCCTCTTCAGACATAGCTCCTTCACGAATGGTCTTTATGGCTACTTTCGTCTTCTCCAGCAAGTAGCCGAGGTAGACCACCCCAAACTGACCACTGCCAATTTCCTGTACACGGGTGAGCTCAGAGGGGTTAATGACCAATTTTCCTGTTGATTGTAAGGGAGAAAGAGTGAGGATCTAACAGTAAAATGTCAAACAAAAAGCTTTTGTGGGTTAAACATTGAGACAGGACTCAGAGTGAGACTTTCTGGCTCTCCCTCAAATTGTCTGTCTGACCTTTGGTAGCTCATTTGACTAGTCCATGCTGCAGATCATGTTCAAGAATAGGAACACCACCACCCCCTTTCTTTCCCCATTTGTCTTGTCTATCCAGTTCTTCAGGGAGGATTGTTTCTATCATGCATATGTGCCCTACCGAGCACAACGTGGTATTGAGTTTCTTTGATGTCTTCAAGTATTACAATAAAGATGATACCAGCAAAATTCTGTAGACAACTGTATGCAAATAGAGGCAACTTTCAGGAGGGACTCATCTTTCATCAAGTTATGCTGTGTTCCCACTCCCATCACCTTTGTTCAGCATTCATTTCAGTATTTAATGTTGACTTCTTTGAGACCCTGGGGTTCTCATCACCTCCCTCAAGGCATTGCCTGATCAGTTCATTCAGTTATCAATGGTAATGACAAAGATGATAATCCAGTGAATGGTGCAGTGTAAAGATCTGAAGAAAGCTATTTATTGTGGCTATAGTCACACGAATATTCATCAATATCCATGGGGATATTCAGGATCACCCAGCTAACCAGCAAGGAGTGTGATTCCCATGTGGTCAAGAGAGTAACTCCATACCATAGCTCAGCCCTGCAGTGATTGGGGCCTTTTTTCTCCAAGAAGAGACTGCATACCGCAGACGAGTGACAAGACCTGAATAACAGAGGAAAAGATGGGTTCTAGTTATTGTCACAGTCATGGGAAGTGTGGCTGTCACCACCCTAGAAGGGAGTCTGGATACTGGAAGCAGATTTATTGTACTGAGTTCTCAGCTCCACTTGAGGGCAGCTGAACCTCTATTCAAACTGTGATTTCCTGCCTGCTAAAAGGAAGCCAATTCTCAGCAGTTTCAGCTTATTTCCCACTTTCACTCTGTCAGCAAATGTGAGCTGTGAGTCTCTACGAAGTCTGATAAAATTCCAAATTACACCTTTTATTTGTAGGGTATTTTTGAAGTCCGGGGTTTCCCTTGGTACTCCCGGACTGTAGGAATGGGAGTCTTTGGTGACTCCCATGTCTCGTTATGGATCCTGGCCATGTCCCTAACTTTGTGTCAAATCAAGGCCCAGGGATATATCACCTCCTGGGCAAGAAGGCCCTGCAGTGTAATTCAAACAGATAGCTTGGTCTGGCAGTGGTGACACACCCCCACGGACTCCCAGGAATGAAAGGGCTCTCTATAGTATGTCATTATGGCATCTGTGTTGGTCATATCAGCCTTAGAAGGACCATGAAGAAGATGTAATGCTGGAAGCTGCCATCCAAGTGCCAGGATAAGTGGAAGAAAAGGTGATACCATTTAACATTTCATTGTAAGGACAGAGGGCTTGGGAGCCTTCCTTCATTCAAAACAGTCACCTGGCTGCATGGTAAACCAGCAGCCTCCCTGGTCAGCATCAACCTTCACTCACCTCCCGCATTGTGCTGGTGATAGTTGATGAGTTCAGGGATGCAGTCAAACACATGCTTTTCTGCCAAGTAATATCGCTTGGGAAAGTCAGTTGTCTCATTGATGTGATAATGCTTTATAACGGGATTGTTATCCATGCTGAAAAAGATGAGGTTTTCTTTGAGGAAAACTAGATTGCAGCAAAAAGGGAGGAATTTGAGGAATACGTGGAAAAGGAGCAAGCAAGCAAAGGGGAGAAACTTCCTTATGCAGAATGAATGGGAGAGGAGCAAGGAGTGAGCTGCAATTGCTAACAAAAGCTGTGTACTTGTATGTTCTCCCTCTCACTCATAGATGGTCTCATCTCTAGAAAGGCTGAGGTTTCCCGATAAGAGCAGGTTGAGTACCAAGTTTCTCTGCCTCTTCTTTCTGAAACAAAACTTTCTGCCCTGTCACTGAAACCCTTTCACTAGTCCTGTATTAGCCACCTCTGATGAGTCCAGCATATAGTCCATGTTGATCCTACCAACAGTTCAGCTGGGGGGACAATTTCATCAAAAAAAATTACAACCCCAGTGATGTCTAAGGGACTATTTATAGGCCCTATATTTAGATGCAGGGAGAAGTGGAGCCTTTAATACACTTTGCGAATGGCAGCTAACTCTTCTGCCTTTTTTGGAAGTGTTTTCCTCTATCATTTTCATGAGCCTTCTGTTCTCTCTTCATAATGCCAAAACAACTACAGAGATTATACTCTCATAGAAGCCATTTCATTGATGTAATTGATGCAAAAAGCTGCTGAGCTCAGCTGTACCTTAATGCTTTGGTGAAAACAGAGACTGTGTACATGCCAGGCTGCCTCGAATCTCTCACCATGAAGGCACCTTCCCTACCCTGTAACAGGAGCAAAGGAGAGAAAACTGGTTAGAGACATAATGGAAAAAAAGAAGCGGGCTGGGGGCAAAGCTCTGCTCATTTCAGCCCTGTCTATGCTCAGTCACGAGGATGTGCTAAACATGTAGGAAAAAAAAGAGCCATCAGCCAACTGACAGAGCTTGGTCTGTTCCATGCACAGCTCTGATGGCTGCCCAGGGCCTGCAGGTAGACCCAGCTGGTCTCTCTTGGGTGCTACGTATTTTTAGCTCAATTTCCTGAGGAAATGAGACTTAGGTGCTCATACTGAGTATGTGTGGGTGTGGGTACATGAGCATGTGTATCTCTCTGTCCCTCCAAGCGTCTCCTTTAGAAATTTTGAACCCATTGATGGCTTTCAACCCTATCTGACAGAATACTGGTGATATCAATTTCCAGAAATGAGTTAGATGCTCATACAGAGTATGTGTGGGGGTGTGGGTACATGAGCGTGTGTCTCTCTGTCCCTCCAAGCGTCTCCTTTAGAAATTTTGAACCCACTGATGGCTTTCAACCCTATCTGACAGAATACTGGTGATATCAATTTCCAACAAGTTCAATGAAATGGGCAGCTGATTGGAAAGGCAAACCCCTTTGAGTGCCCTCCCTCGGGAGAGCAGCTACAGAACAAGAGTACAATTTATTCAACGGCAGAGACTCCATAGGGGAGTGTATGAAAGATAATTTACCAATGTACCACAAATGGGAAAAGCTTGGTCAAGATCCTGCCCTTTCATAGGTAACGCAGTCATCCAGTATCTAAACATAAATGTGCAGGAAAGCAGGCTTCCTCCACTCTGGCACTCACAGAACAATTTTCTTTTTTAATTTTTCACTGTAATTGTTTTCTACTCATGTGAATGCTAAAATGCATCACAGGCCATGATCCTGCAGGGCCTGGCACTAATGGATCAGATGGCAGAGGAGAAGATTTAACATCACAGTTTGGATGTAATGTGCTTTGCTGACCTATATATTGATAATAAAAACCACATTTTTCTTGTTTGCTGATAAAGATATTCATCTGGTATCCCAAGTGCCTGATGATTTCGTTCCCCTCCTTTGCTTCACATGGTAGATTTCCTCCATTTTGTATGCCCTCTATCCACCCCCAACACTTGGTGCAAACCTAATCCACTAAGTGCCCCCTGCCTCGGCCTCCTTCCCACCTCCCCAGCGGACTGATTCAGCTCCAGGTGAAGGCAGAGGCTGAGCCTGCTACTGCATCCCCTGCCTAGGAACTGCTGACTGCTGAGGGTGCAGCTCTGCCCGCGTGGGACTGGGCCACTGAGCTATAAACCTTCTAGGGTTGTTTCTTCAATGCATGTCTGCTCAACATCTACCATACAATATCTAGCACAGGGAAGCTCTAAAAAGGGTCTCCAGATGCTGCTGTAGAAGTATCTATACCATGCACAGTGAGGGCTTTAGGACTCATCTCCCTGGCAATGTGGGGTTGCTTGCACAGGTAGGCAAGTATTGGAGACAGCACCCTGCCTGAGTTACTTTAAGCTCTGTTCTTGCACTTCCATCTCACTTGACAGCAAGCCTGCCCAAAGATCACTCGTGAGCTTGGACACATTTTTCGAGGAGCTGTGGGGGCTGCGAGGTTTTGAACCAGAAGGTTCTGCAGCCACATGGGGGTAGTTGCCACAGAAAAGCTGCGCTGTAAGGACCAAAAGGAAAAATAAGATCACTAAAGCATGCGTGGACACACCCGTAGGAGTTTATAGGAACTAAAAGAATTTTTAAAAGCGCACAAAAATGCTTTTATTTCCATAAAATACTATAATTCCAAGAAACAACACTTTATTTGGGTCTCCTGTTAGTGTAAGAACTGATTTAAAAACCAAGGTTGTGTTTGTGTGGAAAATTTGAACAAGAAGTGTTTTCTTTTTATTTTCACTACAGTCTTCACTGGAAAAGTCTGGCTCAACTGAAAAATTAGAGATGCGTGCTCACATGCACATACACACACACACAAAAAACTAAAAAAAACCACCCAAACCCATACTCTTGGCTTTCACCCAAAATATTTCAGCACGAGATTGGTTAGATTTTCAGAGAACTACTGGCATCCGCAGGCCTCCTGCAGAGACAGAAAAGATGAGCTAAAATCACAGTTTTCAGTCGACACAGTGTTCTGAAACAGTGTTTTCCATCAGCCCCAGTTGTTGGGTGTGTTTGACCAAAGAAGGATGGCACAGCTCTCTGCCCACACTCAGCTGCCGTGGAGGTAAGGGGGGGTTGCTAGTGGTCCTTTATCTTGCATCGCATACTAAGAGTAGCCAAGGACAGCAACACAGCAGGAACCCAAGGTTCAGCTCTCTCTTACACAAAGCAGCCCTCGCAGGCTTCTCCTCATTTGTCATTAACTATTATTGCCCATCCACCCCACACGTAACACTGGTTTACCTCATCCTTGAGGAGTGTTTCTGCTTTGCTTCTGCTGATGTTCTTATTGTACCATCTGCAAATATCAAAAGACTCCAAGTCAGCATTTCTGCTGAAAAGCCTCTGAATTGAACGTCCCCAGTGCTAGTGACAACACGTTATGGGGGGTAGGGACATTTGAGGCTTGTAGCTTTAAAACAAATCCAGGGCACTTAGAGGTACAAGAAAAAGATAGGCACAACTTACTCATATATTTGCAGATTGTCGGGTGATTTTTCCACCAGGTAGCTACTTGGCACGTAGCCTTCATGCCTGTTAAAATGCAACACGGCGTGAGTGCGCTAGACAGACAGGATTTTCTCTGCATCTGTGGGAGTCAGCCCTGAAAGATGTGCCTGCTCTTTGCATGATAGAAATGCTGGTTGTTATGTATTTAGTAGGGTTACTGGAGAAGGAAACAAGTGATTGCACCTCTAAACTTGGAGAGTTTCACAATTTTCACAAATTTTTCCCCCAGGTGTATGACAGCGAATATCAGCCTGAGCTAAGGACTGGTTTTTTTTTTTTAAATTAACTTTCAGATCCTTTTTCTTCAGCTGCCTGAATATAAGCAACATCAAAGGGAAGAAAGTTATCGTAAATAACCTTCCATCACTATTTTCCTGTATATCAGAGGATGCTTCACAAAACTATACTAGAAGCCAGCATGTATGTTAATGGAAGAACAAACTGGATTTAGAAAGGATTTGTAAATTGGCTGTTAAAAAGGGACTTACCCATTCTTATCTTGAATTAGCCACCAATGTTCCTCAGAGCTGTCAATCACATAATATTCCTCATTATATTGTAATGTCAGCTCCTGCGGATTCTGGGCTTCATAGTCATATATGGCCATGACTAAGGCTTCCTTTGGGTCTAGCAACAATTTCTGCACAAATTAGGAAAAAGGCTCATCATATTCATATTCATATTCATAAAAAACAATGGCATGCTCTCTAAAATGGTATTTCCCTGGCAGCTATGGTGTCCTTTGAGTTCAAAAGCCTCAAAGCTAGGAAAGCACCCCAGGGCATCTAGTGGGGTATGGTGGCAACATGAGCATTTTCAGCACTTTCAAACAATGAATTTCATATAAAAATTTTAGTTGCACAAAAAATAGTTATCTACTCCTTCTTAGGGCAGGATTACCTGTCTGATCTGTTCTTCACAGATCTTTCCTAAACTCCTCTTAAAAGCCTCCAGTGATAAAATCTCCATGGCCTCCCTAGAGGGACTGTCCCAATGCCCTGCTGCCCTCCAGTAAGGCACCCAGCCCTAACAGCCACCCTGCTTCTCCCCTCTTATTAAATAAGCCAATGACATTTTGTCCCATCCACAAGTGAAGTTGGAAAATCACTCCTCTGTTCCTCTTCACAGCAGCTTTTCTCATATCCCTCCTACTTCCCCAGTTTCCCTTTCTACAGATTGAAAAAAAATACAGCTGAAGCTTCACTCACCATTGGAAAGCTGTTTGTGAAACCGAGCTGTCTTTGCAGGACTGAACCTAACTCTAGCGGGATGCTGCTGATTTATAGCTTATGCAAAAATATGGAAAAGGTAATAGAAAAGCCCAGGGAATGTTATCACAGGTGATATTCTAGGTCACTGCACCATGGTGAACCTTAATGAGGATTTATTCACCACTGCTAGTTAAACACACAGGACACTAAGGACAGCTTAGCGTGCCTCACTGCACTCACCCAGTTATCTTCAGGAGTCGGAGGAAGAGGCTTCTTTGACGCTGAAATGAAATCAAGAAGGCTAATTTGAAGTAGATCTGGACAAACCCAGGGGAGAAACCATCAAGGTATTGAATTAATAAAGGTGATACAAAACCAGTGAATAGCAAGCCTTGGTCTTTTAGAGTAAGATATGCCAACAGCCTGCACCTACACAGTGACTCTCAGTCACACAGCATGGGTTTGACACTGGTGTACAGATTACTTAAGGAATCACCTATATACAAGGTAAAAGTGTCTTCGGTGAAAAATGATTGAATATGCTTTTTCAGGAGACAAAGTAAAGATTATGCTTGGCCATTGAAACCACAGAGGAAATATGGTTAGGACAAAATAGGACACAGAGGGTTGAATGCATATATCTCAAGAAAGTTGTTATTATGCTTATTGACTGACCACAGCTGATCAAGTTCTTAGTTCTCCATCTCATTCCAAAGACCGCACCAAGCATCACACAGAGGAAAATGTTAATTCAAAACAAAGAATGCCATATACAGTAATAGACAAGCCAGAATAAGGAATATCCCAAGAAGCCAGCAACGTGTCTCTTGATGGAAATGTAACACGATATTCTTCGATGTTTTGTATGAGACAGATTTGATCCTTTACTTTTGCTAGGAATAAATATTTTCAAGGTCAGGATGGTCTTAACAAATCCCATACCATTCTTGGTGGGGTCGTACTCCACGCAGCCAGCTGCCATCTTCTCTGTCTGAGCACAGCATCTCCACTTGCCATCTATCCAAAAATCTGGATGACACTTTGAAACCAGACTGTTGTTGTTTCTGGTTTCTGGAAAATGTTAGAGGAAGAAAAAGGAGGGGGAAAATGAATTTACTTGCATTCACATCAGCTCTGAAAGACATCTAGAACTGAATGGAAATAATCTGCACTTTAAAGAAGCTTCTTATTCTTGTCAAACCAAGCTTTGGTGAATATTATCAGCCTCCTCGGTTAATGTTTTCCTTTCTCCTGAAAGGAGAGAATGCCACCACTGATGTGGGGGAATAGCCTTCCTGCTGGCGATGGAGCCCATACCTCTCTACTGCGGGAGAACAGAATCCTACCAAAGGGACTCTCTCTTTAAACTGATAAACACCAAAACCACAGAAGGAAGGTCTCATAAAGAGAAAGAAAACCTGGTAGGCCATATACCGATGATTCCCATGAAAGACTACAGCTCTATAGTATGTATATATGTAGGACACGGACACTTGCTGCTTTGGCTTGGTGTTCAGAAGGAGCTGTACAAGCTGGCATTCACCAGCGCTAAACATTTTTTGCACATATAAATAACAATCTTGAATGCCTGCATGAGTGATTAAAGGTCCTTCTTTGTGAAGCTCAGGCTTTCTATCTGTAACAATAATTTTCCTAAAAAGAACAAAAAATTTCTGCTGGCCTGTTTCAAGAAACTATTCAAATTGTCCAAGGAGGGGACAGTCTCAAAATGTTGAGCGAGAAGAGGTGATAAAGTAGAAGCTTGGAGCATGTACGCTCCAGAAGGGGAATAACTGCTTGCAAGAGTAAGTGCATGAATTTAATAATATCTCCATCAGGCACAATGTTTTCAGAGTGAACAATACAGCAGCTTGTGTTATAAAGCACGAAAAAGCTATGACGGAAGCCATCATAGCAGTTTTCATGTAACTAAATAACACCTTCCTTATGTGAAGTATTATGCTTCGTTTCTGCCTGCAGTGGTTAGTTATCGTGCCTTCACTTCAGAACCATTGCAGCCAACCACAGCACAATTCAGGAGGTGAACAGGAAATGAAAGCTACCCACAAAAATGTTTCTTAATAATCATGATTCTCTAAGAAGGTTGTAATCTAAACAAAAGATCTATTAATAAGAGCTGAAAAATCTTCTACCCAGAAAAGATTAATTTCTAAAAAAAAATTAGCCATATAAAATCCTCATCTCTTCCTGAATAAGAAACCTCAAATTACAGTAACATTAACAGTTTATCCTAGAAAGAGGCAAATAAAGCATTCCATGTCCAAATTTTCCACTGCTGCTGAAAACACACCCACCAAATTTACAAGCAATTTGATTTTATAACCTCATTCCCCAGTACCACTTTGCATGCTTAGATATAAGACATCGACTCCTCTTGCACATTTTCTGTGCATTACAGCTTGTAAGAAAACTGTCTGGGATAAGTAACTTCACAATTAGGTAGGCACAGACGTTTTATTACCTTCCTTGAGCGTAAAGACCCATCTCTGCCGGCTCTCACGATTGGGTGCAAACACGTAGAGTATGTAGTTATCATGGATGATCTGGAGAGGGGAGTAAAGAAGGGAGCCAGCCATTAGAGACAATCCCAGATACGCTGGGCATGAAGGAATCACTGAAGGAAACAGATCGCAGCCCCCATACCAACAAATTACACACAAAATGATGATGTGGGGAAGTAGAGTAACAGGGCCTGTTCAGAAGCATCTCTTAACCTCATTGACTTTTGATTATTTAAAACGGAGTAGAAACCCTGATTAAGAAAGAATTCTAGACAAGCAATGTTTTAGATCAATTTTATGCTGTTAAGAAATGCCCATGAAATCCATGGAGACATAGCAATTTCAATCTGCAGAGGATTCAGCCCATTACTCGCTGACTGCAGTTTATTCTTCTAAAGCACCTCTGGGGAAATGGCATCCGTTTCTTGTAAGATACCTTCGCTTAAGATCTAAGAGCCAAATTTAGCTTTTCTTGGGTCAGAAACAACTCCCTGGAGATTATTTGGATTACTATTATCCTTCAAAGTTTTTAATAGCTTTCACTGGCATCATAGAGGGGAAATAAGAAGCTGGAGCAGATGAACAATGAGCAATCAAAATGCTGTTTTCATCAACTGGGCCTTAATGACGAACAAACAAAGGAAGAGAAATACAGAGCATGTGTGAAGTTTCAGACCAGGGAGTAAAATCATCACAAAAACCAAAATGTCTCAGAAACTGCATCAGAAGACTACATTTGGGCCTAAAATTTGATGTAATGCATAATCTATATTTGTCTTCCAATATTTATCTCAACAATTTAATTCCAAATGGGACCTGGTCTCTTTGATGCACAGATGCTTTGAAAAACTTTGACCACTGTCTTTAAACAGAGGTTTCTACAAGAGAGCAGCTGTTTTTTAAAGTTTCTCCAGGGGTGTAGATGAGGCAACGTTGATTATTGTTTAAAGAACACGAAACATTTGCTATCTCTTGGCCTGAAGCCCTTGCAGGCACACATAGACAGCCGTGTGACTCAGTTGCTTTGCATGCTTCTTTTAGAAAAAATAGAAATAGGGGAGGAATAATTCCCACTCATTTAAAGCCACTCCTGTTGATATTATTGTTAAGTCTGTATAATGTTTTGACAATCTAAGGCAGATTTTGAAATATGCAGTAAGCAGATCTCCAAAAGATGTAGCCATGAGCATGCACAACTGCACAAAATCACTCGTTTCATGCCTCTCATTTTGCCAGATGAGCCACACAAAACCAAAAAGCCACTGGTGGTTCCACAGAAGATTTACAGCTGGGTGCAGCCGAGATATTTTTTAAAAACCCCAGACAATATCATTTTACAAAATACCACAAAATTGACTGGGACAAAATTCAGATGAGCTACAAGCACGAGCGATTACCATGACCCCAGCGGAGCACTGTCCATCATGACTGGTCCACTGTTACCATCCCACCAGTACTGGCCACTACCTTCACTTTAATTTGCTGTTCCTACAAGCATTGGAGATATGGAGATATAGACTTGAAAATTCAGACTGAAAACAAACAGATCTGAGCATTTGTCCCTTCTCTAGTCCATGTTCACTCAAGTTAAGAGCAGTTGAGGCTCCCCCATCAAGCTTTTCCCCAGCCAGGCAGCTCCTACCCAGCCCCAGTTAAGAGCTTCCCTGTCAGGCTGCTCATCGAGAGCCGTTTGCAGCGTACGACAGCATCTTCTGCTGCTCCCAAATGCCCATAAACAAGGCTGTAACACTCTGATCATCTGGTTTCTTGAGTGCTCATTATGCACCAACTTAGCAACATTTTGTAATATTCCAGGATGTTTTTTATGATCCTGGCTGGGGACCACCCAGAAGGGTTTCCTGACCCAGCCTAGTTTGGGCAATTATTTCCTCTCCCTTCTCATATCTCTCCAAGGTAATATTTTCCAGGGCTCAGAGTAGAGCATGGTGGATATGCACTTTTACTGTTCAAATGAAAATTTAAAGAAAACTCTACAAGCTACTTCATGATTTGTCAGAATGACAGTACCAAGCCAAGCCTCTGAATTGATGCTGGTTTTGAGATAACAAGAACAGCAAAAAAAACCCCAAAACAAACAAATCTTGCTTTATGGTTGTCTCTTTTCTTTTTATAAAGTTATCTTTTTTAACATTTATTGTGTACATGGGTCACAATCATTAGCTTTTGTCTGCAAATCTGAGTCCAGAGAATTCACTCTTTTAAAGCCATCTGTGAACAGAGATGGCCCTGTGTTTGCTGAAATCCATACACCATAATTATTAAGAAAAATACTATCACCAATATGATAAAATTCTGATAAATGGCAGCACAGGGAATAACATAATAAACTGGGAATTTGTGTTGCAATAACTGAGCAAATATTCTGTGGCATTTCTGTTTACGTGGCAATGTAAATGTATCCCATATGTATTAATAATTAACACTAGACAATGTGTTCCTCATCCTAGAGCTAGCACTGCCCGCCTCTTGGTCGTTAAGCCATCTCATCACTAAAAGCCCTCTCTGTTCTTGTCTGGTATAGCCTCCCTGACGCATGACATTCACCAGTTTCTGATGCAAAGGCCACTGAATGGATTTAGTTTCAGCACCACACAGGTAAATTGGCCAAAACCCTGGGTGGATTCCCCGTGTGAAAGATGGGCTTTCTCTGAACATGAGTTAGTGGATAGCTGAATATTGTGTTAAACATGGGATAGGATTAGAAGATCTAATGATCCTCTCCAATTTAAAACCAATGGGTGTAAGAGTTTATGGATCTTGTAGTAACACTCTGATTCCCCAGTTCATTTCAAACCCCGATCTGCTTTTTCTTTCTTCGTTGTTATTCACCCTGGTGTTGGGTTCGTTAACGACTGCACCGTGAGGGAGAATTTTACAGAAATACAAAATGAAGTGATATCTCTTATCAGTGTGGTCAATGGACAGACTCACCTGGAAAGGATATTTATACTGACAGGGAATGATGATGTCACTTTTCACAATTTCCACACATTTAATCCTGGAAAGTTCCACAGAACCCTTCAAAGTCCTTTTTTTCTAAAAGACAGAGAAAAGCACTTGGTTAATGCTAATGACTGTGGATTAAGTGAATAATTAGACAAGATTGTCATGTCCACAGGAGATCTAATTTTAATGGAGCAGAAGCAAATTAACTGATTATGTAAGACACTTAAAAGTATAAAGAATCATTCTTATATATGGCATCTCTATATGGATTGCACATATACATACATATATGCACATACATATATTTCAACTCAGCACATGGATTCTTAGAGAACCAGTCAAAACCTTTGGTTGAAATTCAGGTTTTATTTTTTCTTCCAATAAAATGAAACACCTTTTTAACCAAAAAGAACTATTTTCATGAAACATTCACTTTACTAACACTCTTGTTTCATACTGAAAAGCTATTAACCAATACATATTTAATTTAAAAAAATATTGCGTACTGAGAATTTCAAAACTAAGCATTTTATCTAAAATGTAATACTTTTACTGCATCCATTTTCTGAGGTGACTCGGGCTCTCTACTCTGCTCTGGTGAGACCCCCCCCCTGCAGTGCTGCGTCCAGCTCTGGAGCCCTCAGCACAGGAAAGACATGGACCTGTTGGAGCGGGCCCAGAGGAGGCCACGAAAATGATCAGGGGGTGGAACACCTCTCCTGTGAAGAAAGGCTGGGAGAGTTGGGGTTATCCAGCCTGGAGAAGAGAAGGCTTCGGGGAGACCTTATTGCGGCCTGTCAGTACTTAAAGGGGGCTTATGAGAAAGACGGCAGCAAACTTTTTAGCAGGGGTAATGGTGTTAAACTAGAAGAGGGTAGATTTAGACTAGATATAAGGAAGAAATTTTTTACAGTGAGGGTGGTGAGACACTGGCACAGGTTGCCCAGAGAGGTGGTAGATGCCCCATCCCTGACAACATTCAAGGTCAGGTTGGACGGGGCCTTGAGCAACCTGATCTAGTTGAAGATGTCCCTGCCCACGGCAGGGGGGTTGGACTAGATGACCTTTAAAGGTCCCTTCCAACCCAAACTATTCTATGATTCCATGATTCTATTTTCCAAGAAACAAAACACTCTTCTGTTTTTGTTCTGTCTGGGTTTTAGCTAAGAAAAAATAACAGGAAATTTTGAAATAAATAATATCCTCAAAAACTTGCCGACAAAACTATTTTTCTGGCAGCCTCTGCTGCGTTATTATTCATCCTATACCAGATACCTAGATAACAGTATGGGCAGTTAGGAAAGGGCAAGAAAAGAACAGACATCCAAGTATCCCAACTACCTCGGAGTACCCTATTTCCTACGGAATCCTCGCCCCTCGGCGAGTGGCACTCAGCTTTTGCAAGAGAGGGGTGAGGCGGGCGCTGGCACGCGGCAGGCGGGAGCTGAGCTAAGGCTTGCTATCTGGTGCACGCTTCTGCAGGATTCACTACAAATGCGTGCGCTCTTCGGAGGCAAACTGATTTCCTGTTTTGATTTGTTTTCAGTAGGGATTAAACACTAGCTGTCTCCCAGCTCAGCTTTGCGACAACATGACGGAAATCGGTGAGATTTAAGAACCCCCAAAACACTGCAAAAGCTTCTGTTTTTCAAACACAGGTGACTGTCAATGGGACAGAGCATGAACTTCAGTGACCGCATTGTACCTGTCACAGGTTATCATTCAGAGACACAGCAAGACTTTGGCAACTTTCTTGCCCTCCCTCGGACACCCAACCCAACCCTTTGTGTCCTTCACCCTCCAGCTCCCTCTTGCTCCTTGCTCCCCACATCGCCATGACCCTGCAGCAGCCATCACCAGGGCAGGGTGCCTGCCCCTCTGCACGGCACCCCCGTGCCGACCCTCACTGCTGCTCTGTTGCTACCTTCCATCAGTAAATTTAGCCCAAAATGGGGAAGCAACTGATGCCACTGGGGACGGGGTGAGGTTTGCCACAGTGCACTGTCAAACAGAGAGGCCCCAAGGCTCCTCAAACCTTATCTTGCAGAACTGGCTGGTACTTCGCTTTTGTGTACTTGGACTTGAGGAAAGAGAGGGAAATTATTACAGTGTGGTCTCACATTGCTTTTGCGGAACTTTGGTGGTGTATTTGGTTTTTGTATTCGTATTCGCTTGCAGTTCAACCAGCGCCTCTGGATTTACTGGCAGCACTATCTCCTGTAGACTGCATCTGCCTACGTAGCTCCATGGGGTGGAGTGGGATTTTTTTATATCAATAAACCCAAGGCCGTAAAGCACCCCTAAATGTAAATACAAGTTAACTATCAAGAGTATTGCCAAGTCTTAGAAGGCCTTACTACACCCCATTTCCACCATGTATTTTCTTTCATTCTTGTCTATTCACTTCTTTTTTCCAGACTTGGCTTCCTCTGTCTCCACAACCTCCTCTATCATTTGTTCTGCCCCTGGGACTTCTACCCCTTCCATGAGACACAAAACCATTTATTTCCTATAAAAACCTTCAATTTTACTAGCATTGAACCCTCCTTCATCTTATTCCTTTGAAGTCCCCAGGCTTAACCACATGCATTCCTCTCTGAGGCTTTAGGAAGCGACGCTGTGCCAGTCACACGCTCTGCTTTTTCACTGCAGACTGGTTTCTGGTGATACCTTTCCAGACTCTTGCTGAAAGACAGGGTCCAGCCTTCTCAAGGAGCTTTGTGCCGTCATCCTACACCACCTCCCGTGCTCCTTTTAATCACATAATTTCAGCAACGGAAGCTCCCCATAATCTCACATTGCAGTGCAATGTCAGGGTGCGTCTCACAGCCAGTGCATTGCCCAGCAGATCCTCAGCAGATGGGACTTTGCTGATAGAAAGCAATTACAGTCCTGTAGCAGCACAAACAACTGGAATTACCACTCACAAACCAGGCATTACCCAGAAACTGGGCTGGAAGCTAAACATATCCCTGCTTTTGTAATGCCTGACTGCACTTTAATCCAACAAAAGCAACTGGGCCATTTGGAAGGGAGTGGAGAGGAAAAGCCTCTTGAAAATGGTCTCCAAAAACCTCAGAGACTTGTTCCTAAAAGAGATAGACAAAACATGCTGACAGATCTCCATTTGTTGTTTTCAGTCTGCCCAGAGTATAATTAAGTAGATGTTTTAGCTGGTCAGTCAGAAAAAACATCAGTGGTCTTACTATGTAATGTGTGTGGAAAGATAACCAAGGCATGCTGCTGTCCCACGAGGAGAAGTACAGTGTGCTGCAGATCAGTCCATCCTGATTTCTTTTGGCTGGTTATTTGCAATATGGCAATTCCAGGAAGGAGAGCTAACAGCTCTGAATGGAGGCACGTGCATCACAAGCCCAATGCATTATGGTCATCATCTTTGGTATTTCACCTCCTCTTGCCACACAGCTCCAGCAGCTCTTTCACTGATTAGTCCTTTAGTTTGTGTCTACTGCATAAAGTAGATGACCACAGTGGTCCCTACTGGCCTTAGATACTAGAACAATTGACTATGGTACAATTGACATAGCCCTGTCCTGCACACAAGAAGGCATCTCACCATGCTTGCCTGGGGAATGAGCCACCCAGCATTTATCACATGCTAAGACTACACAACCACCAACACTGCTACTCACCCACGCCACAGCAGCTTGGCCACCCAACAAAATGAATCACTTTTCACCAGGTCATGGTCTGGGGCAGGGGAAGGAACAGAGATGTGGAGCCCATGGCGGGAGGTTCAGCGAGCCGTCAGCGACCGCTGCAGGTGACACAGATCTGCGCCGTGAGCACACTTCCTGACCGCGGCTCTGCACCCTCAGGCTTCGTGAATGTCTAAGACCTTGTAAGATACAGGGCTGTGCAGCCTGAGGAATTTGCTACTTTCTGGCTAACAGTTTATCGTTGCTATTTGTGAAGCCCATTCATCAAATGTGCCGCACCAAGCATTTAGGCTGAAGGTCCCTTGGTGGGTGCTTAAAGGTTTTGCTGAACTCCACTGTATTTACCAAAGGGCCCTGGCAAAAAAAGTAGCCATCAGAGCTGGAAGCAGAGTGAAGGGAGGGAGGCCAAATGCTAGGGAGAGGTAAGGCAGGGGTGTGCAGAGCCTTATCTCAAGGAGCATGGGAGGAGAAAGCAGGCAGCATCTTCTGGCAGGCAGAAAGGCAGCATGCCATGTTTCATAAAGACGGCTTAGTTCAGAAGCTATATAAGAACTTGTATCTTGTTTCTTTTGTGCTGGTGAGGTGAAAACCAAGCAATTAAGATTCATGCGGCCCCAAACTCGTCGGCAGCAGTCACTACCAAGGGCTCTCCAGGCTGCAGCTGGGCTTTCCTTGCCCCGCGCCACTGGGTGTTTGCGTTCACCTCTTTATCTCCCTGTACCTCATCCCCATCGCCTGCGTGTCCCATCCTTTGCAATGCCGGCTGCTCCTCCCAGCCCAGCCAGGCACCTCACAGCAGAACGGAGTAGGGTCCCCTCTGCAGCCCCGCTGTGTCCCCCTTCGGATACACGAGCCCTTCCTCCTGCCACGAGGTCTGTCCATGAGCCTGTGTTTGTCCACTGCTCCTCAGCAAAGGCCCAGTTGTAGCTGGACATTTTCCCTTGGTAGGAGGGAAGGGGAAGGCTAATTTATAGCTGCAATGGAGTAAGGTAGGAAATTCCAGTCCTCTGTAAGCTCAACAGCAAAAACATTTCCATCGATACAAGCATTTAATGACCTCTGTAGCGTCAGGTTTTTTTGTAAGAATCCGAGCCAAACTTCATTCCCTGTTCTCACTTATTGTCTTGACTAGAAGGAACCATTCTTAATTGGTGATTAAGTAGATGAGGGGTCTTTGCCTTGGCCCTTGGCATGACCCACTTGTCCTGTGTCACCTGCTCCCTGTCCCTCTGCTCCGGCTGGGCTCAGTGTGCAGCCCGGACAGAGGCAGAAGCTGATTTGGGTGTTTCTCACTCTGTGGGTTTCAGGTGGTGAAAGCAAACCAGGTTATTTTTTTTCATTGCTATAGACAGTCCCTCAGGAACAGGCCGGGGAGGGGGGGAAAGGAAAAGCTTGGACTTCTGCACGCCACTAGAATGAAGTGTATGTAAGTGTGAACAGAGGCTTGCGTCCACATGGAAGTATTTTTAGAGTAGCAATGAGAGACTGCTGTGCTGGCAAGAGCAGTGCCTTCAACATCTACTGCAGACACTGCCCTTAAGAAGACTAACATAGCTCTGCAGAGGGCTTGTAATTGCACAGGGAATGCTCTCTAGGCCCTCATCCACAACTCTTACTACTGACATGGTAACTGCACACAGTAGCAACAAATTAGCAATAACAATAATACAACTTAACCATATCATACAAACCTCACCTGTAGCTTTAGAAACCTGCTGGTTTCTAAACTGTGGTACATGTGCACCATGGTGTGATGGAGAGGTCAAAATGGCCTCAGGAGGGGGCATGAGCTAGTTTCAGGGACCAGAAGCACTGCAGCTGCCCTGGGGCAGTGCTTGAATGCAGGTAGAACTTCACTGTGCCTTTCTAATAGGGTTTTTTTTTCATGAAAATCAATTCTCTTTCTAAAATTTGGAAATACAGTGCTCGGCTTCCATCTGTGTTGCTGTCCTTTGGCTGCACTTCTATATGGAAAAGTGGATTTACTGAACTTAAGCGCTGTAAATTCAACCTGGGATCTTCACGCTTTTTTCCCCTTCATGTATTTTATGGCTGTCATGACGACTGTGCAGGCTAAGTTGTACCATTAGCTGTGCCTATGCGACCCAACTGCTTTTAAGAAGAGGAACACCTGCACTGTTGATACACAGGCAGCAACAGGATGGAAAAAAAAAAGTAGAAATCCCTTCCACTCAGCTGATTAGGGCTAAGAGTGAAGAGAAGTAAAAACAGAGAGGGCTCCTGTGTTCCCAGAGCCCACAGCTGTGGCTGAATGCCCACAGGGGTGGACGTCTAAGTAACAAAGCGATGATTTTATGATGTTGCTATTAAGAGCACAGTAACCAGTGTTAAGTACTGCCCCAGCTATGAAGGGCAAAGGGACACGGTCACAGCCGGGGAGCGGCGTGGGCTGCTCCTGGCTCAGCACACGTTCTCGGGTAGCACCTGAGAGCAATGAGCTCAGGCTGACATAAAATGGAAACCCCTCCAACAAATCCCACCATATAAATGCCTGTCTTCAGAATAATTCAGGATGATTTCAAAATGATTGAAAAAAAATATTTAAAGTTGAAGGGTCTTTCTCTCATACAGCTGTCTCTGAGCTCAAAAAGGCAAAATAAGGTCTACGTTTGTATAGTCAGATCCTTCAAGATATTCCCTATCAGCTTCCAGGAAAACCTTTGAGGCTATTTTTGTAGTTCTACTCTAAACGGCAGATGCTGACCACTCCTAGAGACAGGCCACTTTGCTCATGGAACTCTGGTGTGATCTACGATCACACTTTTATACTCTCATGTGCTTAAATTAAGCTCTAGGAATAATAGAGGAAGATACATCCGTTGCTTGCTCTGATTTCTCTCCACATAACTCCAAATTTACCATAGCCATACAGTGTTAAAGCTCTACTTGAGCTTTAAAAATGTTATTTTATAGAGGATATGAGTACATGGCTTCAAGGCAAGAGGCACCATTACAGGCCTAACCATTGGTAGGAAATAAACGGGTCAACGAACAGACCAGTCCAACGGACCTGTCCGCCTCTTTGCAGGCAGATTAATATCAACATGAAGCAGAACTGTTGTGCAAGGTAACACCTTCCAATGGCAGAGAGCTCAACTTGATGTGGTTTGGTGAACACCATCTTTTTAAACTACTGACATGTTACTGCCTTTCAGGTACGACTTTCTTCAGGCCTTGCTGAGCTTCTGCAGTAGGTTGGAAAGGCATTTCTTGATTTGCTGAGCTGCCCAAATTCTGCTTATGCCTATGGTGTTGCAGAGTCTCCAGTTTCTTTGCTACTTAGACTATGGGTCTCTCATAGTCATGCGTTGGTGCTGAGATAGAAATTAAGAAGAACACAGAAAATAGCAACTAGGACCTTATGAGATATCACTGGAATAAGACGGACTTGTTTTTAATGGTAATTCTCCTGCTACAGTATTTTTCCACTGCCCAAAAGACTCGAGCATGAACTTGAACCTCCCTGAACACTGTGTTGATACAGTTATTTTCTATCCCTTATCATATCCCTTATCTATACATTGTGGTATGTGCTGTTTTTGTCATTAATAACTAGGATATTAAGAACTGTTGATTGCTGGATTGATAGAAATTTTGCCTGAACCCTAGCATCGTTCAGTATTTTGGGAGTTCTCTCTCTTATTAGGAACACCGATAGTTTGAGGTTTTATGGGAAATAAAACAATTTAAACAATTTTAAAATGAAATTTGAAAACTAAATTGAGCAATTTGAATTTTAAAAGAAAGCTGTAAGGTATTTTGCATTTCCTGCCAATACTAAGTGCTCCAAAGGAAAATCGGAAAGAGATGATAATTTGTAATACTGGGATTTTCAGTAGAGGTCTGACTGTTACGTTATGCTTTAATACCTCCAATATACCCCGTTATATTTGATATTTAAATCCCTAAACGTAGCTTCTCGGTTCACATGTCTATCATGACTATTTTGTCCTCCTACTTGAATTAAAAAAAAAATATAAATTGTTTTACAGCTGTTTTCACATCTAAAGAACATGAAGGTGTTTTAGAGGCGGGCATACCCTGGATGCAGAGTGCATTGAATTGTGTTGAATGACAAAATCAGCTGCAATCCGTACCTAAGATGCTTCCACTCATCTAAGCAGCAGATGGAGAAGCACACCTAGGCGTCTGGGCAGGCAGCTGGCGGGCTGTGTCTGCTTCACGGCTGTAACTCATCCATGGGCTCTCCACTGCAGCCCTCAGTCGCTGCCATACCTGACTAGAGCAGCTGCAGCCACTAACTTCTTTTTGCCATGTTTCCAGGGACCTGCAAAGATCTCCTTGATCGCACCCTCACCTAGAGCACAGGACATGGGACTAAGTGTTGAATCACAGCATGTTCCTACATCAGAAAGTAAATATTTCATCTGCCTGCGAGACGTTACGGTGCTGCTTAATAATTGTGCTGCCTGCTGTCCGCACACACCGTTTGCATGCTATCAGTTTGCTCACCATGCAATGTCACTCCCAATGACTAATTTCAGTACCAAATCTTGTTTACTGAGGCCAATACTGTTTGTAGCCAAAGCCTGTTCCATGCAAACAATCTCAGTTAGTTATCAATTTACTCCGTTAAATTCTCAGTTTACCTGGGGAACATCTGCTACAGCAGAATTACTCCTATCCTTATAAAGTCCTATAGGCCAGATCCAGTGTTGCATTTTGACAAAATAATTTAAAACCAGAGAAAACTAACTTTTTTTTAAAAGGCCAGAGAAGTCAATAGAGCTACACTGAAGACCCGGACCACAGACACTGCACACTTAGCCAAGGGTTGGCCGGTTCACTGTTCGCTCCTCCAGGCTTGCTAGGGTGCCCAATTTTCAGAATTACATGAGCTGAAAACAGAACATATGCAGGGAAAAATTGAAACCTTAACCTTTCTGCAAGGTTTCTACGGTACAAATGTACATTTTCGTAGGCTGTGTGTATTTAATATTCAAGTAAAGAGAGCTGGTGAAAAAGCACACTTGGCCATAAGAGCTTTTTTCTCTTGGCCCATCGCAGGGCCGCATACATCTGCAATAGCCCAGTATTTTCACTGAACTCCTATTTTAAGGTCAGACAAAGCCAGTTCCAATGTTCACATTGTCTCAGGTCCCATCTGAGATGATTTTCAAGGTGCGCATACCTACTATCAGCGCAAGTGGTTTGACAAGAAAATCAGTGTCACCATCAAGAAACAGATGAAAAAAAAGGAAGATTCTTGGCTTTCAAATGAGCTTTCTAGTATGATGGAAATAACTCTTTTATATACAGAAAAGCACATGGAACAACTACTGAATACTATATTAGTTTCTTCAAAGCTATTCCTGACTGTAGCAAAGACTGGGAGAAGGAGTGGATTGCAGTAAATGGAAGATTCAATGAAAGAAGGGAAGCTAAATTAAATTGACTAAATGCCATCACTTTTTCATTAAAAAAAGTATAAGCTTTAAGGACAAAAAAAAAAAATTGGTCAGAAAGGATGAGAGAGTATAAAGCAACAAGCAGGCATTGCAACAGTATCAGTTACAATCTTGACTGCAATATAAAGCAAAGGCAGGCACTGGAAGCAAAAATGGCCACAGTAGAAAAGTCTAATAAAAGGTAACCATTAGGAAAATCCCATATTTATTGTAGCATATTAATATTTAAGAGGTATTCCCTCCTTAAAGATACAAAAGAAAACATGGGTTGAAGATTTTGCCACATCCATAATGTTCTCTGACAGAAGAAAGATTTGAGCTTTGAATTTAAAGAAAATGGAAGTATCTGACGTTTGCTGGGAAGACACTGCTCAGAAGTAATTTTTAAAAATTCTTGAAAGATTAAAGGTCAATAAATACCTAGGCAAAGATCTAGTGGGAGCAGAACCAAGTATGCACAGAAAGTGCAAAAAGAAAATTCTTATAATCAAATTCGGGGAGATAAAATAAGTTATTAGAGCAAAAAAGAGCTATTTTTATTATCAGACTCTACCACACATTTGTAGAGTTAGAAAGGCCATAGACACCAGACACAGAACAACCTGCATTTTGCTTAAAGCAATCTTGTCTAGACAATATCACCACCTTGAATGTGAACGAGAACTGCAATAGGTGGGAACTTTGTAAATATCCAGAAAAACATTTGATAAGACGCATCGGAACAGGTTGCCCAAAGACATGAAATCTCTGTCCTTGGCTTTCCAGTAGTGGCTAGTCAACACTATAGCCGACTTGTTCTAGTGTTGGCGACAGTCCTTCTCCAAGTGTTGATCTAATGCTGGCAACTGTCTGGCCCCGAGCATGAAGTCCGATTAAATGAGTTTAAGAAGTGCCCTCCATGATTCCGTGATTTCACAGTAGAAATGAGGCCCATTGTGGCAAACAATATGAACTTAATCCTCCCTCAACTGCAATAATACAATTCAGATTATTAAAAAATCCATTTTAAATTTACAGAGTTGTACTAAAGGATTCGTTTAACATTAGGCACAGGTTTTATTACATAAAGATTCATTGAAACCAGTGTGATGTAGACAGATGCCAAGCCTGACTTCTTTGTGGGTGATACGTGTATTATTAATAAATTAGTTGGAGATATGCATCAGAAGACAGATGGTATTGCAAATTCTAGCAAGCAAACAGAACTTGTTAATAAATACATGACAAGTTATGAAGAATGGCGTATCTAGTCAGATATATATGTATTTGGAAGGTAGTCTTTAAAACCATAATTAAATTCACTTTAGATGAGGATTATAGCTTCATGTTAAGCTATTCAGAATATACAAAGCAACGAGAAATGGTATGAACAGTCACTCTAACAGGAACACCAAAACAGAGCTCTTCAGAAGAAAAGTATTAGTCTGTTTACATTAGAGTCTTAGGGAAAAAACCAAGTCTTTCCAGGATGGACAAGCTGGATTCTGTGTAGGATAATCAAGGTAAAACGGACCGAGGAACAAAGTGCTGCTTTTGTTACCATGGGAAGCTGGACTGTTGCAAGTAATCCAACATGTGGATAATGCAACAGAAGCAGCTGAAGCATTTTTAGGATACTGATAAAAGGCTTTTCAGCCAAGTTTATTCCTTTGTTCTCCTGGCACAAGAGACTGAAAGCAAATTTCAAGACACACTGAAGTGCCATCTTCATATCTGAATATCAAAGATCTGAATGAAAGAGCCCAGGACAAGGCTGACTCATGCTATGTGACCTCCTGAGCATCTGACCAGTGTAGGAAGAATAGTGCTGATGTAAATGAAAAGGGAACTCGGTCCTTTTCTGTGTGTGCCTTTCATTGCTGCCTTTAAAAGCTGGACTAGTAATAGCCCATGAGTGCATGAAGATATAAAATTTAAAAATATTTATGTGCCTGAACTTCCCAGATGTTAGGTACAACTTTCCCAGCCCTGAAATACTTCTCAGAATGCCTGTATAGGGCTAGATGCCTATTTTTGAAGAGGGAAAACTGTGGCGTAGAGACATGGAGGACTTCTCCATAGTTGACACAGACAGACCCAAGCACTCTCCACAGGTCTGAGACATGCCAAGATGAGCAGCTCTGATGCAGAGATCATGTAAAAAGGGACCATTAGTGTGGTACCAGCCAGAAGACAGTGGTCTATTCACTAAGTGTGGCATCAACCTCAGACATCTGTGTCACTTTTAGACTATAGCCAGCTTGAAATACAGGGAGAGAAGCTCGTTTCTGGTTGTCCCCATCCAGGTAGGAATGTGACATGCTGAAGACTATGCAAGAACCTCTACTTAGTGTCTGAAATACTAAACTACCTCTCTTCACTCTCTGTCTGCTAGCCTGAAGGATTACCAAGCACCATAAGCCGTTAGGCAAATGGGATATAGGTAACTCACCAGTTTAAGTGGTTTTGCTAAGTCTAAGTAAGGACATTTGAAACTCTGTCCTAGACACCTCTCCAAAGGGATTCACTTGTCTTCTTCTTTTGCAGAACTGCAGGTGTAGTGGGATCCTGAGAGTATCCCATAATGTCTGCATTATTTGTTATTCTGGTGAGGATCAAACTCATTGAAATAGTTAAAATCATTACTCCCATGTGCTCATTTACTCACATGTACAGTAGCTATAAAATCAGGAAACAAAGAATTTTTGCCTGTGGAATTGATTTGCATGTTATAAGAAAGGCACTTCTGATGTATTTTAGTGGAGACGGAGGCTGAATACATGTGCCTGTTATCAGAGCTTTGCTTTATGTTAAGACAGCCCTGCATTGTGCACTGCATAATGAATTCCAGAAAACACAGCTTCTTATTGTCGTCAGTTATTGGGGGCTCATTCTCCTAATGAGATATGTAAATATCTTTCATTAACATTAACGGCGATTGTGTGCTTGGTCCCTGAGCAGAACAGTGCTTTCTGTCTAGCTGTGGCCATCACGACG
Source organism: Fulmarus glacialis (assembly GCF_000690835.1). Classification (NCBI taxonomy): domain Eukaryota; kingdom Metazoa; phylum Chordata; class Aves; order Procellariiformes; family Procellariidae; genus Fulmarus; species Fulmarus glacialis. Next base: position 34,728 of record NW_009213935.1, read on the forward strand.
AAAATGCCATTACAGTTATTGCAAAAATTTGCCTTTATGATGTCGGTTGTCTTGACAGCTTTTGGTATCATTTACAGAATTAACCCTGTACCCTTTTGACCTGTTTATTTTCTTGTTTTGGACTGCTACAATAAACTCTTAAACATCTTATTATACCCATGATGTCAAAATGCAGAGAAAGGGACTGGGTGCTAAACCCTGTTAAATACAGCCAAATCATGTAAACCTGGGCTTAATGCATAAGTGTATGCTTTACTTTAAGCCGCCCAATTGAAATCAGTGGGACTTCTCAAACTGTTGAGCAGTTTGCTAGTTGTTTTTTCTGACTTTATGCACAGGCTGTTGTTACTGACTGACCGGGGACCAGAGAGGTGGGTACTGTACAGTATTGAACTCTGAGCACAGTAAGCCACTGGACAGGTTGGTAAGGGGTTCTTAAAGAAACTCATTGAAAACTCTTATAGCAAACATCCACAGAGATTTCCCTTGAAAAATACATACTTCAAAAGCCCAGACAGTTGCTGGCTCCATCTATACGGTGCAGTACACATGCCTGAGGATATTCTCCATCACTGCAGCCAGCTGGCAGAGAACAGCGATGTCCCTACTGCTCTGCCCTAAACCTCTAGAGCAAGGGGACCATATGCAAACTGCCTGCTGGTAATGGTGACAGCCCGTGCTAAGCCCTGCCAGCCCCACAAATTATCTGAGAGAGTCCCCATGGAGCAGAGCCAAACCTTTGCCAGGGCCTGCACTAGAGAATGCGCACTACAGACCCTTTATTTCAACGCCTGTGCACGCTCCCCAGTCCTGGTTCACTCACGGGGATGGGCACAGCCCGCTGTCGGGCAGGTATCGTAATTTTCCCTTCACTAGCTGTGAACTCAATTGCCAGGGATTCACTCCGTTCTCAGCACAAAACAAGATGGTGCTTGCATGGGCTGCCCTAAGCTTTCCTCTCCAGAACAGCAATGACCTGACCACGTGGAGGTCTCACCAGGGTGGTCTAATTTTGGGGAAGATTACTGAAGAGGCTGAGGATGGGTTCTGGGAGTATTTCACAGGACAAATTCTTTTCTCCCAATTTCGTATGAAGTTCTATTCATGTAACAACCTGATTTTGACAGTTTGTGTCAGAAAAAAGTCAGTGTTTCATGGAAAATCAGCCCTGTAATTACAGATATACCCACCGTCCCTCAAATGTGTATAAGGGCCTAAAGTTACATGTGTGTTTACATATACATGTCTACACATATATAATATGTGCATGTTAAACATCCATAATATACAACATAAAGTAGATAATATACCAGACCCTCACCTCGCCTAATTGACCTTTAGGAAGACTAGGGGACAAAATTTACAGAGACACTCACACAGCATATGAAATCTATGCCCCACTGAAAGTTACCAAGTCAGATTTTCCAAACTATTTCAGTGTCTAAAGATGCCAACAGACACCTACTGCGATTCCACAAAAGTATCTAGGCAAAGTGTATGTTGAATTCATCTCAAGTCCACCAAGACTCAGAAAGCACCAAAGAAAACTAGTTGTGAAGATTTCTTTAAATATCTACAGCAGAATCACTTACATGCTTTTGAAAATTTAACCCAGAAAAATTAAGTGGAATAGCTATAATGGAATTTAAAATCTTAAAATAATGGCATTTGAAAGATAGTTTGGAGACCAGACAAGGAGAGTCTCAAATCAAATATACAGTATGCAGCAATAAATATTATCCTATTTAAATATGGAGGTAAGAAAAACATGGCCTATAAAATAAAAGCAAGAAAAACATTTTGTTGGGCATATTTGAGAGAAATAACTTGCAAGTAAAAATGACTGTTAACCCTTAAAGCTGGTATCCAATCTCAACTAGGTTACGATAAAATAGAAGGGCACATCATACTTTGTTTTTCTTCTTGGGTTCAGTTTTAACTTAATTTTCTGTAACTGAGCAAGATCAGATGGTCTGAAGTTGCCAGTACTGGATAGCAAGGCAGCACGATCCCCAGTTCTGCTCTGTGTACAGTAACAGTGCCTAAACATAATGGATTAACAGCATGTTCAGTGACTGTTGGAAAACAAGCAATATTATTTACAACCGTAATGAGGCTCAGCAAACATCCAGCTAAATAGAAAAAGGAAATAATTCTCACTTCACTAGAACACTTAGCACAATGGGGTGCGTAGACTGACTTCTAATTTTCTTGGTATTTAGCAAATCAGGGAAATGCAAGCTTGGGGAAACAACGCCTAGTCTGAGCATGGATCTCATCATCGCATCCCTTCTGAAGCTAACTCCGAAGACTAGACATGTTACACATGGCAACTGAATTTATTTTAAAATGCAAGACTGATCTCCTACCAGCCATCAGTCTGCTGCCCTGAAGAAAAGAGTGAGAGAGTGAAGATCTGTGGATGACTTTTTTCACAGATGTAATCAGGGTGCACTTGTGATCTTTGCAATACGCCGCTCCAGGTCACCCCTCTACTCGTGTGAACTGCCAGGCACAGGCTCACGCAGCTGTTACACACACCGGTTATAACAGCCTGTGCTAAATTCCTACAACAAAACTAGATCCTTTCTATAAGAGAGCAAGGTAGTCTTACTCCTCCATGCACACCAAATGCCCACTGACCAGAAGCTCTAAATGACCCGTTTGACCATTCCACAATTTTCAGTGAATGGTGCTGTAGTAAGGACCAGAAATGTTAATAAAATTTAACAAAGGTTATCCTTCCCTCCATTAGCATCCTTCCCTTCCTTTAACAAACTTCATCCTTCCCTCCATTACTCTATTATGAGAGAGAAAATGGCTGACCTACCCCATGGCGATGTTCATAGTAAGCCAACTTGGATTTGGTTAAGACAAAGAAGCGCACTTTAAAGTTGGAGGGTGAAGTCCTCCTCTTCTGCTGGGATTTTTTGATCAGCAGTTCCTCCAGGAGCACACAGTTATTCATGGCTGAGCCAAAAATGGTCCTCTCCCAAGACATGGGATGTCTGCCCTACGTGCTGAGTGCCCGTCCAAGAGAGACACATAAGGAAGACAGTTAATTTTAAAAAAAGAAAAAAAGGCGTTCAAAAGGCAGCGTAGGTGCTTTGGGCTTTATCTTCCCATCTACAGCAAAGCTTCCTTTCTGTCAACCCATAACCACATCCTCTCTGAAGTCATAAAACGAACAGCACATGTTGAAATATACGCTAAGGTAAATGTTGTGGAAAAAATAACACTTGAGGGACATTCAGTAGATGTGAGTCAATGATTAAGGATTAATTAAAAAGAGGTGTGGCATGATTAAGCATCTGTCTCCTACTCGCCCATTTCGTTAATAGTTATAAATGCAGATACTGAACATGGATGTATAGGATGAGTGTCTCTCCTGTCCTTTTAGAATTAGGTCATGCATCCATATTTCTTTTTTGAAGGAATGGTGCCTTCCCATTTAGAGTATTTAACAGTTGACTGTGTGTCTCAGAGATTTCATACATCTTATTTTGAGGAAGTTTCCCACACAACATGAAAGTTCCTACAATGTAAGCAAAGAAAGTTATATCCAGGATATATTTGTATAAGGAATGATAAATATTTGTAGTCGTTAGATATTTAAACTAAAAACAAATGGTTACAATAACTGATAACTAATTAATTCTCATTGGTTACTATTTACTGATTACTGACTGCTTCAGGTGCACTCTAATGAGTCTGTGGCTGGATGTTCCAGGAGGCACAGGCACAAGATGCCCTCTGCGGATGCAATCAAGACCAGTGTAATCAGCAGTGAAGGGAGCACAAACATCAAACCAAGCGCAACTGCTTTCCTCAGGACTTCAGGGCACCATTCAGGCAGTCTGCACCAGGCTAAATATAGAAATATAAAAAAATTAATATGTACCTAATGCACTCAGTACAACAACACTGTTATATTTTAAAAGAAATGCAATTTATTTTTCTTTGCTCTTCCATTTTTAATATTTTGTTTATTTTTTATTAGTGATGTATAAATGTTTTGCTGATACTATTGAGGATTGGAGAGATGGAGTCTGGTGGAATGTGGGGAAACCGCAAGATAAGTATTTTCATTAATTAAGTATTTCCAAAAATTATTTCAATCTAAATCATTTACCAGTGCTGACTTTTGGCTGTAGTTCAACGTAGCATTAGGGTATAAGGAGATAGCTCCCTGTTGCTGATATATTTTCAGAGTTGTTTTCAAGCTCCAGAGAAGATACTTTGTTATTTTAAATTCAGTTCATGAGAAAAAAAAATCTGAACAAATATCAGAATTGCAAACTCTGTTTAAATGAAGACTTGGATTTTATAGGGCAGTTTGTAGAGAGACTTGGGAACCATATTTCTCAACAGAATGTATTGGTTATCCCTCCCCAAAAAAGAGGTGGCATATTCCTTCCTTGCTCGTTTATGTTATATTGTTTAGGCAGCATGTTCCAGGGATCATCAAACATTCCTTACCAATTTTGTTCAACGCTAATTGAGAACCTGCATTTGCCATAAAAATACAATTTAAAGATAGCATTTGATGTACAGACCTGTAAGAGGATTTGCTAAAGGCGATGCAATATCATGGAACAGAAACAAGGACAAACAGAAGCTGTTGTGCAGTTGATCCCTATCTATCTATCTATCTATCTATCTATCTATCTATCTCTACGTAGTGGTCTTGCTGAAGACGAGATGCAGCATATATTGAAACATTCGTCATGCGCAGTCTTGCGAAGCTATGTTTCGTTTCTGGGCAGAGTGACTGAGTTCCAAGGAACTCTTGTGGCTGAACAAGAAAGATGACACCAGTCTGTGATCTCCTGAAAAATCGTCGCTGCTGCCAAGGGGGATTTCATATCTATTTGTAGACTAGGATCAATACTCAGGCCAAATTTCCCAATTCTTCTACAAAACAGTTTGCCTCATGCAACGCACATGTATAAAAAATGCGGAGTCTGCTGTGAGTTTTCTAAAATTGTGCTCTGTGTAACAGCAGCTATTCGGATACTTCCAGACCTTGTTTAGGTGCTTGCACCTCTAAAATATAGGACCACTTTTGTGTGCACATAACTGTCCTCACGCTTGAGAATTTGCTGGTTTAAATTATGCTCAGAGATCCTTTCTTGTAATTAATAAACCAAAACATGGACAGTAAAGTCCCCTGACAAACTGTATGGATTTCACTCTGCTAGCAACAGTGAATCCCCCCTAAAAAGCCTGTTGATCTTAATAGCATTTCGCTTGAGTTGTGTCAGTACAGATGAATTTATAACCACAGTTTGTAATGTCATTGCATTTTTAGCTGTGAACACTTATTTAGGACTATGTTATTCTCTCTAGTCTCTTCTTTGCACTAACCATAGTGTGTTAAGGACTTTCTGAAAAGTCTTTGTAGTGTGGGCCAAGGGGGGTTGCAGTCTGATGGCATTGATATACATGTTGTCTTCTCAGAAAATTGAACATAAATAGAAATGCAAGGGTGTGACATTACAGCTCTGCAGAAAAAGCAAGGCATACAGGACAGCAAAGAGATGAGACGCCAACACATAGACCTCTGAGGGGAGCAATGCTGCTGGAGATGAGAGGATGTGGGGGGAGAAGAGATTCAGCAAGGGTGGTAAGTAGTGGGGGGAAAGCTAAGAAATTCTTTGAATGTAGCAACTGGCAGCTTAGTTTCTTCATAAGATAAGAGATGAGTTAGCGGAGGGACATGAAGAGCGGAGCGATTTGATCAAATGTTCAGATGGGGGCTTTGCAATTGCACTTCGTTTGGTGTAAACATGGTATGATGCGATGCGTTGTAGGAGGTCTGACGGGAAGACGCTGCGAGGGTCAAGGCAAGAGAGAAACAAAGAGCAAACGAGATTTGGCTCTGCACGTGGGAGAACTGGACAGGCTGAGCTGCTGTGGAAGAAAAGGTACAGATTTGATACAACACATGTAGAAAGACACACACAGTTGTAAGAAAATAATCAGATTTTGGCCTGGAGTGATAAAAGAATCTGGTAGTTATGTTAGAACTAGCAGGATTTAGCAGGTGACATCAGCCATTCCGAGTTTTCCATGGTGAGCTCAAACTGATGATGGGCCAGGTAAGATTTTAGACAGGGAAAAAAATAAGAATGACCGTATGGAAGGAAACAAGTCCACACAGACAGATTTGGGTGTCATTAATATAAACACAGGAGTTGATTTCAGTGAGAGCTGCTAACCATTTCTGTTTTGCAATCTTTATCAACCGATAACCCTTCACTATTGAACTGGGGAGGAGGTAGGGACTCATGTATTTTTGTATCCACTCTTGCCACAGATCTACCCTTTCATGTTCCTTTTTCACTTTAATCCCAGACCCCCTGTGTAACAAACACGCAAATATTTGAGTGTAGCAAACCAAAACCAGAATATGAATGCTCTCTAAGTCTAATGAATATATAGCCAGGTTGACATATATATACAAAAACATATGGTCTAAGAATTGCATTTATATTTAACTATACAGTTATGAGAGAGTAACCTGCTTGTGTGTATTTGAATTTTATTTAATTTCAAAGATCATGATTTCTTGTCCAATTTTTAAATAAAATTCTTTGTTGCTTTCAAGACATGAACTGTAGACATAAATCATATGTCATCATCCACCTGGGTGACAGGTTAACACCCTTTTAAACAAAGCCTCAGTCATTTAAGGGTTTCAGGACCCTTCTACAGTGGAGCAGGAGAGAGAGAGAGAGAAAGAGAGAGAGAGGGAGAGAGTTAGGTAGAAATACACCACTTGTCTAGGACTAAGTTGGCTGCAGAGCTGGAAGACGTGAGGACAAGTCTGTAGAGCTCTACACACAAACTACATAGCCTTCCTGGAAGGGCTCCTTGTGTGAGCTGGAATATCCCCCTAACACAGGTATCTCAGTTCTGGAACCTGACCTTGTATGATGGTGCAGTGACACACTGAATGTATGAGCACACTCCTTTTGTTCAAGGCTTTTAGCACCACTCCGTATTGCATGGTACAGAAATTCTGTATCCTTAATAGAAAGGAATTAAATATAATTGTCCTAAGTATCTTAAAACCACTGTCTGTCCCTTAAAATGAGGAGACAGTGCCTGATGAATTCTTTAGGTATCCTATCTCTTCTCTGCTTAAGTGCTTTTATAAAGCCTGCTACCATGTATCCTTTGACACTTTTCCATCCATATGCAGGAAAATCTGAAATACTTTAAATGTTTCAGATTTAAGTTTGAGCTGCTGTGTGCACTAAATACTCCTCTATGCTGGGCAAGTTGAGGTTACAGATAAAGTTGTTCTTATCAACTGTGGCCTCAGTGGGCTCCTTTTTTTTCTTTTAATCACCTTTGTTCTTCCCTCACTACCTCCAGCGAACTGCTCTATTTCTGCTCTGAAAAATGTTATTTTAGGGATTGGATTTTTTCTTAGGGGATTTACCCAGATTATGCAGTTCACACTTTTATTACTGCAGACTGTGGAAATCTCCCCACCCGCACATCCTGCTCTGATACCAATGCTTATGTCCTGAAGGCGGCAAAGAAATTTATAAAGTTAAATATAGATAGTTTTTGGTTTTGTAAAAAAACAGACCGGATGGCTGCAACTATATCTTCACTCTCATAAAACAACCTGTATACTTCCCTCGTGTAATATTTGGGCCAGGTTTACTCCCTGGGTGCCAGCTCTTGCTTTTCACCAGCTGTTCAATATGATGATTATCATTCAACTTCCAAGCTTCCAGAATTCAACCCATTTTGCTTCTTAGCTTTTTTAGAGTGTGAGAAACTATTTAGGTTACTCATCTGTCTTGCTTTTTTGGCAGTTCATTATCACCCCAATAAACATGTCTCCAGGAGATCCAAAGAACAAGACAGAAAGCTGCAGAAAAAGGGAAGAATTAGCCTGGTCTTTATGAGCCAGATGCATCCAGCTTTCCTCTAGGTCTTACAATTCACCTTTGAATGCGCTCGCACTGCTCCCAGTGACCAAGGTAGTTGCTCTTGTAGAACCAGAGCAAGATTCTCCTGTGAACCTGGGAGCCCTGGGAAAGTAGATGCCTTGTTCTGAGCATCTGCTAGGAGGATGTAGTGAATTATCCATGATGTGAATGCCTGAAGCGAATCACTCCCAGGCTTACTGATGTTGGCAGTAACATAGAGAACATGTTTTATACTGATGAACTTGCACAGGGTTAAGACAGGCTCTTCCGTGATGAAGGTACAAATAATCCTTTGCTCAGCTGTTCTCTGTAAGGCAAAAATGCAGAAAGGAAAACCCAGTGTCATCGGGTCATACCCAAACTGGGAATTTGTTCCAGCTCCTTTTATTAGTACCTGCCTATCATGGTTCCTGTCCGTTACTATTTCCTTCTGAAGACAAAGGCATGACTTACACTGCTGGCAAAACTGCAGTGCTGCAAATCCCACAGTTTATTCTGGCAATATGACATGTTTGCAGCTACCCAGGTTGCTGATGGCTGGATAGGGATTACTTCTTTATACCATGCAGACATGTTTTTGAGACATGTTCATTTACAAGTTAGAATAGGCAGTCACCACAGACGTGACCAAGTAAAGACCTAGCATTAATGTCTGGCTTAATAATCAGGTAGGGGGATTGCTTCCATTTAGACTACGAGCATAGGAAAG
>NW_009213935.1:43404-45632 GCF_000690835.1 Fulmarus glacialis
GAAAGAGTGCGATTCTACCAAAATGTACCTGGATTTTGAGCCATGTCAATTTATAAATGAGTAGTGAGATATACCATCCAGGCTCTGTGCTGAGATTTGAATCTGTTCTGATGCCTGTGGTAATAGGCTGTATAGCAAAAAGCAGTGCAACTGTCATGTGCATTGAAGATTGGTGTGCCCCAATTTTTACATGATGGGAACATTAAACTTCTTTCCTACATTAGTAGGTGCACCAGTAGGCTGCAGCTGGTATTTTAGTCTGAAGAGTCAGAAAGAAAAGGCAGCACAGCACTGCACTGCAAATTCATTAATTCCCAAAGCCACAGCAGGAGACAGGGAGATGGGAATTAACCACAGCAGATGGAGACATAAAGCTTGCTTAAGTTCCCTTCACCCCCAACAGGCTCCTTTTCTCTTCCCCTCCTCCCTGGTATATCCTGCAACAAAGCCTATAACAATCACCAAAAAAGGAAATTCCTGAGCTCATTGCTTAACTAGGCTGTAAGATGTAACACTCAACCTAAACCCAACAAAAGACTGGAACTGAGTTTCATTTTGGGGTTATTTTTCAGACAGCGTGGGGGAAAAAAACACTTTTTTTTACTATTTAGAGTGCAATAGCAATCAAAAATGGAAGAAATACGTTCTAGCACAGAAGAGAGCAGTGCTGTTCTAAGACCATGTGTGAAATGGGGTTTGTATTTACTGTGCTTGTACAATGCTTGGATTAAAATTCTGCTAAAATAACTTAGCATACTGCAATGGCACACATTGTACACACTGCTGCTGAATTAACAGAACTGGAATGCCTGATAATGAAACATGCCAATTTGCCTAAAATTAGTTATGAAGAAAAACAAAATAAACTTAACTAAAGCAATAAATTAAGATGTTGTGTCTTTGAGGCGGACAATATCATTGTACTGATTCACCATCTGCTGAAGGGGGTCCAGGTTCATTCGCACAATTTGGAGATGCTGTAGGAATTGTGCTGTATTATCAGTGGTAGGCTTGTACTGGATCGTGTACTTATTTCAGACAAGAGCTAAAATGTAGCAGAAAGCAAACTGTAGAGTGCTACACATGACACTCACCATCGTTTTTAATTTCTCATTTGGAACCACTGTGAAGAGAAATGCTAGCAGCTCCCCATAGGCTGGAAAGGGTTATCCATGGGTCTTCTGAGAATCAATCATGCTACCAAGAACGAGACTGAAACCCTTTTTTCTTCTTTCATTAGCTGACGTTATATCCCTTCTGTCTTGGCCACTACACACAGACTGGGAAAATGACTCAAGAAGATCACAGAGATCATGTAAAAAACAAGTGCTTGGCCCTCCGCTGTCTTCTACTTTTTGAAGTCACAGCATTTTACATCCTTGCTGCACAGTTCGCTGAGTGCAAGGCACTAGAGAATCAAGCTCAGCTCCTGTTAAAAGAATGTGAAATCAAAGTCTGGAAACTCCAATAAAACCAAAGGTCTGTTAGTACCTCCTACTACGTGGATTTTCTCATGCATCTCTGGAGGCGGTGCTTTTTATTCCTTGCCTGTCTTTCAGGGTATGATGTAACAAGATGATTTGAGACAAGCTTAGAGCTTGCTGCCACAGAAACAAGGAGAACCATCCCCTCACCATCTCCCTGACCTCCTCCCTTCCTTCTGCCTATGCGCTCTCCTCTCTTAAAAGCTCGCCCTGATGCTCATAGGATAGGTAGCACAGTGAGGTGACTTAACTCACTAGAAGAGCAGAAAATGTAATCCAGAAAAATTAGAGTCATGTTTTCTGTGGGGTTTGGAGTTGCATCTGTTTACTTTGCAATCCAATGCCTGACGGTGATAGCACAAAGTAGTGCAAAGAAAGGACTGTACAGCCGGAAGTGGGGGGCTGGAGAAGCAGTGAAGGAAGAAGGAAGAGCAGGACCAGGAAGAAAGAGTAGGGGAGGAAGGTGAAGGAATGAGACCTCCCTTTCCAAAGCAGAAAACTTTTTAGTTGCAGCATGGAACTGCATCCTTGCCTGTATTTGAAAACCATGCTCTCAGTTACATATTTATGTGCCTTGATAAGATCTGCATCTCCATCGTGGAGTACTTTCGCTTCTTCAAAATAATTATTTGTATGCATTGAAGTAGTACTTAGAAACAACAACCATGTTAAAAAAAAAAAGAAAAAAAAAAAGAAAAAAAAAAGAAAAAAAAAAGAAAAAAAAAAGAAAAAAAAAAGAAAAAA
>NW_009213935.1:45852-47940 GCF_000690835.1 Fulmarus glacialis
AGTTTGAGTGACTGGTTTGTGTCAAACAGCAAGCCTGTGGCATGGGAGACTACCAGAGTCCCAGTTCAATGTCTACACCAAAGCACTCCTTCACTCTGCAGAGACCGTAAGTTCCATAGCTGTGGTAGGAAAGTAGCAACTTTTTAAACTTCTTCATTCTTTAACTTGTTTGTTTTTTTAAGTCTTGACTGTAAAAAAAAAATAAAGCATGCAGTATTTATTTTGGAATCAAATGACTTTTTGTGCTTTCCGGGTTTCTTAAAGGTCGTTCTTACTAGCAGATTGTGTACTAGCACAACTCCTATGTTTCAAAGGGATAGTTAGCCCAGGTCCAGTGTTGAACGCTGGAAACTGAACACAACATGGGCAAAACACCTTATCCTGTTATGTTTCTTCTGCATTGTGCTGCCCACTGTGGCTGCCCATTAGGATATTTCTGCACAAAGAATAAGAGCTTTCTGTACCCAGGCTCCTGAGTCTGAGCAAGCCATTCACACTCGTGACATTTCAATCCGTATGGATGTCTTTCTGAAAAGAACACTAGATTAATTCACATCTTGGGGCACCACAAAATCCTTAATGTAAGGACCTTTGTCTCACTTTTTAAGTAGAAGTAATGGCATCAAGGGCAGAAAATGTGAAGATACTGATTCAGATATCAGATGGCATCAGATCTGTCAGTCCAGAGACTATTGACAAATACAGATTGTGCCCAGATCAATTTACTGTCAGTTTTCCCTAAATCAAAGTTGTAAGTCATTACCAAATGACAAGAATACCCTCCTTTGGACAATATACATAAACTGAGGCCTAGTTACTTAAAAATAATAATCCTTGAGCCTATATTTGAAAATATAATATAGGCCATATCCATAAATACATATACATGGATAAACACTAAACTATAATCACACTGATGACATCAATCTGTGTGAATACAGAGAAAAGGACAAACCTTTAACTCAGACTAAGTAATGAAGAGATATGAGACTAAGAAACAATGTAATAATTAATAAGCAACATCATGTAAAATGTGTAAATACTGTACAGCACTGCCAAGAACAACGGCATTGAACTTCTTCATGGCAAAGACTTCTTCAGCAAGTTCACTGAAGTTCCTTCCTATGTGACAGACGGTCGCCACATCATCTGAGAACAAATGTCTCAAAGGGGGTCGTTTCCTCCCCAAAATATACTTCGCTTACAAATGAAAATAGATCAGCCTATTTTGCAGCCAGGGTTGCACTCATTGTCAATTGTAGAGCATTGTTTGGTTTGGAATATTTAAGTATATATTCAGATATTCAGTAAAATGTGAGCTGTAAATTTTTTTCAGGTTTTCTAGTCAAATAAACCTAACTATTCTGGAGTTTCTTTGCATTGTTTTAGAAATAATTAAGAGGATCCAAAGTAATTATCATTCAGTCAAAACTTTTTTTGGTGACATGATCAATCTTGAAAAGTGAATTTGTAAATGATACTGCACGTACACACAACGGGTCCCTGTCAGACAAAGGCCATTGCTGCCATCTGCTGAGGAAAAGAGAAAGCAGACATAAACGGCCAAGTATCAAAAATCCTTTCCTACTGGCCATTTCAGGGAGAAATCCCTGCAGAGGTGATGCCAGCCAGCCCAGCTCCCAGTGATCTACAAGGTGAAAAACTTAAATCCGCCATTTTTTCTTCAACTCCTCCTAACACAAAACTGAAACAATGGAACACAGCTGTTTGTTACAGCCTTTATGTACTCAGGTTTAGTGTATTCAGCTGAAGGAACGATGCAAACACTTTCCAGGGTAATGCTTTCATTTCGTGACCGGGGTAACGCCTGCATTTCTCATGCGTGGAAGCACTACATACCATATGATCGCTACATACCATACGATCGCTATGTACACATGACCTTATACTGGATGATCACTGTGTAATTCAGTGGCTAATGTGCAAGAATCATGTTGGCAGACCCCGATCAAGTATGTTCCTTCAAAGCAGCCCGTGTTTCCCAGCAGCGGGGAACCAACTGCCTGCCTCCAAACACTATGTCAGCGCAGCGGGGAAGTCTCCGGGGGGGCCCCCAGACCTGCAACC
>NW_009213936.1:0-8855 GCF_000690835.1 Fulmarus glacialis
CCAACATTAATGATTCTATGATTCTATGAAAACCCTCTCCGGAGGCTGAAGAGAAGTTATAGTTTACAGAATTTTGCAGGACTTTTGCTCTTTTTAAAAATTTTTTTCTTTTTTTTTTATTCCAAGCAATGAAAAAGCATAGAGATGCCCATGGACTAGGGAAGAATAGGCTCCACGCTTCCACCCTCAAAGCACTGTACTAAGTCCCCTGCCCAAGCAAGAGAAAACATCATTTCCCGTACTGATCTTTCAAAGCTTTTGACAGCTTTATGTTCTGGGTGACATTCTGTGCTTCCAGCCTGCGATATCCCAACTGCTAATGCCATTCAGGTAAGTCCAGCAAAAGACTGTATTCTCCCTCTGCCTCCCCATCCCCACCCCAACAATCTCAGTGGCCTCCTCTTCTAAATGTTTTTTTCTCATCAATATTCAAACCAATACATTAAAAAAGCAGGAATCGGTCTCACTAGAAAGACAGAACCCTTCTCCCCAATATACCACGTGTTGCTTCCTGAAATTAGGGAAAAAACAACATACACTCTTCTCAGTGAAACAGCAGAAAAAGGCCAAATCATTTGTGGAAGATGCCCTCGTTCACACATTCAGCCCAACCTGATGGCGTATCACATAGGTAAGTTCCCAATAGCTGAAAAATGACGTACCAAACCCATCCAATTTCTAGCTATTACTTATGCCTAGGGAACTAGATTTTCTTTGAATTCAATCCTACTTTTAATTCCTCAAGCCAAAACCAGCTGTTTATTACATCTGTACTAAGCACACCTGAGGACCTGACCTCTGCATGGTTTGTAAGCACTAATATAATAAGGTTAACATGCAATTTGGCAGAGCACTAAGTACATCAGTCTTAGGAACCAGAATTTATGAAGTCTCATGAGCGCCTGTTAAAGAAGTTATTATCTCAATCACTGTTGTATGTTGAATAACAAGTTTTGCTTTTAATTTTTAATAAGAATTCCGCTTAACAAATACTGCCTGTTCTAAATTGGCATATTGTAGTGGAACACAAAAGAAGCTGCTTTTGTTTATAAAGAAACCCTAGATGGCGTGAAACAGACACAGGAGGAATATATAGTTCTGGTTAAAAGCAAAACTCAAGCAGCCACTCTTAATATTTAACTCTAACCCAGGACTAAGTACTTGCAGTAGGTGGTGCTATCTTCTCACTGAACGACCTCCAAGCTCACATGGCTCCGAAGAGTTTTCGGATCATTCAGCCTGCAAAATCATCTTGAAACCAGTTACTAATCGCCAGCACAGATGTCTACGGATTTGCTGGCTTCCGGCTCAGAAAAACCCGACTGTGTGACCTGGGTTTCTGTCACAACTTAGGAACGCTGTGTCAAATACATCCCTTGTGTGACAGCCATACCTGACTCTCAGATGTGAGCAATGCACTGAAATAAGCATTCCCCAGGCTAGTCGTTACCCTTAAAAATGACAGACACATCAAGGAAGATTCAGCTTTAAAATATCTACAAACGCACCTTTTCCTCAGGAAAATTTCGTTTCACTTAATTGCAACTTTGTCCTTAAACCCAGAGGACAGAAACTGTTGAAAATCTGTCCCCGCAGTAACGTAGTTTAAACTATTAGCCAAGGTCAGAAGCATAGTTTAAACTTTTCACCTCTGTCGGGAGGTATCGAGTAGCGTCTAATCAAATTTTGTTGTGATGTGGGAAGCTTTCCATGAGCCTCATCCAGCTTGCTCTACTTACACCCGTGAAGTTCACGGACTGATGTGAGCTGAGGCTTTAGTCTTTACAGTGACTTACACCGATGACGCCTCTCATACACACGGTTTGATTGACTGATCTCCCCCTCGCTCATCCCTGAGAACCCCAAACAAAAACCCAGGCCAAATCTAAGTAGCGCTTTAACTCCAACACCTTGTCAGTGTTCCGTCACTGCTGTTTCCTAGGGTGCTGCCATCAACAGCTCCATGTTAAATGGAGGGGAGGAGGGGGCCAAACGGCCGGGTGAAGTCCATCAACAGCCGCTCAGCAGCCAGTGGGAAGAGGCAGACTGACTAAGCCCGGCTAAAGCCTCTGGCCAGTTTGCCCTCTATGACAAGACCTTTAAGGTCTCAAAGGCAACAACATCTCCTTGCCACAAAGCTCTCTATCCGTCTGGAAGGACAAAGTCAGCTTTGCAGGTGAAAGAAAGTAAAACACAGGCCCAGAAACCTATGCCCTAGGAGATCACGGCATCGCAATAGCTTTTTTCTTACGTTTTCAGCGTCAGACAAGAACGGTGAAAAGAGCAGCTTTGCAGGAGCTTTCTTTGTGCCAGTTGCCCAGACAAGAAATGGTCTGTTGCAGACACAGACAAGGATCTGATGCCGAAATACGGCCCTTCAGAGGGATGCTGGACAGAAGGTCCCCCCCTGCCCGGGCTGGCTCTTAGGATACAGCAGCGGTGGGGAGACCTTACGACCCCTGGGTGTCCCTGCACTGCAGGGCAGCTGCTGGAGCAAACTCGCCGTCGGGTCCACCACCTCACTGCTTGGCAAGAATCTGCCTGCTATCTCTGAGCGGCTTTCCTGAGTAAACCTCGCACTCATTTGCAGCAGTATACAATGCAATTCAGTGCCAACTCGGTATCACTTGAGCAGCAGTAACTTCCCTGGCTCACTTGATACACTGCCCAACTCCGCAAGCGGCAGATTTCTATCCGAGCACGGCTACTTGAGCCAAGTCTTTTCGTTCTCTCT
Source organism: Fulmarus glacialis (assembly GCF_000690835.1). Taxonomy (NCBI): domain Eukaryota; kingdom Metazoa; phylum Chordata; class Aves; order Procellariiformes; family Procellariidae; genus Fulmarus; species Fulmarus glacialis. Next base: position 2,735 of record NW_009213936.1, read on the forward strand.
TACTTAAAGTGAGTTCTGCTAACTCAGCCTTGCTCTGTTGTAGTACAAAATAGGAAGCGCAGAAGACTTCTCAGCAACAAAGCACGTACGGAGAAGATTTAAGAGGAAACAAGCAAAGGAAAAATATGTGCAACAGAGCTATATGCAAGGAATACACTGCTACCTTCCAGATACTCTGAGGCCAGATTTTAACGGCAATCTCTACTCCCCCTTCAAGGGATCATCACCGTATGTTGCTGCCAGCCTGATGAGGAATTTTCAAGACCAAGCTCTGCATGACAGAGCTCTTTCGAATTGCAACAGGTAAGACGCAGCATCGCTGCACTGTTAGTACTGCTCGCTTCTACAGCGTAGAGCTTTGGAGCGGCAGCCACGAGCTGGGCAGAAAGGTACTTGACAAGGAGAACATCTCATTGTTTGTATTCATGCAGAATATAATTTGGAAGGTACATGCAGTTAAATGGATAGGCTACAGATTTATTGGCCTCCTCAGCCCACATGCAAGTCATTATTCACCTGTGCGCCCTCCCCTTGCTCAAATGAAACCCAGACCCCAGTAGCACCATGGCAAAACTTGTACTGGGCCAGCGTCACTTCCCCACCGCTCCTGCACAAGCACAAGAGAGCTTTCCGGGGCGGGGGGAGAGGGGAGGTGCAGCCTCTACCGGCCTAAAGCAGGAAAGCCTTACTCTCTCACACCGGTGGTTGTCACCCAGCCGCCAAGTCAGGGTGTGCCGTCACTCACTGGGGTATCAGAGATGCCAGCTTATTTAATGACAGCTCAGACCAGAAAGCAACCCAGCTCGTCGCACTACAGCTGAAGTACTTGTACCCACTCAATCTTCGGAGGCATGGCCCGTGCTTCCTCACCTTCCTTCAATAACCCACAGCTGTATGGACTGCCTGTTACTCGTATTAAAAAGGTATTTTAAGAAAAAGCAGTAGGTCTGTGGAGACTGACATCACCGGCATGAACATACTCATGTTACAAGGGGCATTTCCAGGCATCAATAAGCTGGAACGAGTTCGCTAACATGTGGTGTGTTTACCTTTATAGAGGACGCACTGACGTTTTTATGGACTGCCAAATCTATCCCACGGGTGGAAAAGGATGCAATAACGAGGACTATTTAGTTATATAGTCATCATTAGCCGTCATTTAAACGAGATATTAAAGTGATGCCCTTGTGCCAGTGCACAGTTAAGAATGTATCAGTGTTTCCGTTGTAAAACTTTGTTTTCATGGTTTCACAGCCCAGCTACAAAAGTTCACTCAGAGCAGGAAATGGGAACAAGTTCCAGAACAGGAACACAAATTTGGAAGCCAGATTTCTTCTTTTCTCCCACCTTTTCTCTTACTTGATTGCTGCTTCCCCCTTACCAATTTGAGTATTTTGCAAAAGAAAAATATAGGATCCAGTTCTCTCTTTTTAAAGAGCATAGGACTTGGTGCCAAACTGGTTTTATTGATTCTTCCAGCAAAGCAGATAAGGTCACAGCAGCTAGTAACTTGATATAAAAAAGTAAAAAGTCCACCATTCTGATTGAAGCTATCAGCTACTTAAATAAAGAACTTCAAGAAGCAGCGATGGTGCATGCTCAGGATCTAACTTACACGTGGATTTTATGATAGGAAAACCACAAATATGCGCATCATAAAAGTGCTGTACAGTGGGCAAATGATGTCTCTTCTGTATTTTAAGCAGAAAGACCACAACAGGTCTGAAAACTAAACACAATATCGAACTCAAAGCTAGCATAAGCTAAACAGATAAGCAGGTTGCATCAATAAAGTACGCAAATCTGGGAAGGGGAGCAGAAAAGCCGACTCTACTCCTTCTCACAGTCATGATTAATTCCACTTCAGATGGCAGCAGTACGTCGGCTGTCTAAAAACCAAATTGTGCACAGTCTGTCCCCTTGAGGCCAGAACTCTTCACATGTGAAGTGACGTGCTCTAGAAACTGTGACCGACTGAGGACTGTGAGCACAGGTCATCCAGGTGCATGACAGCACAGTGAGACAGGTGGTAAGAGAAGCCAGAAAATTCAAATTCTGAGTCTGGTCCTGAGAGGCCAAACTACAGATTTGGGCCCAGCCTGCCCAAATCACAGCTTAACGGTTTTCAAGTTCCTTCCGCCTAAAAACTACCAGGATGCTGCTGCTTGCATTTTTTATTTATAGGGGTACAGCAAAAAGAAAAACCCCAAAAAACCAAACCCCAAACCAAAAAACCCCACACTCTCACCATCTCCGGCCTGAATATTTTTAAAGCTCTCGTTACAAAAGACCCTTAACGTTAGTAGAGCTCAAAGAGGCTAGAATTTGGCCCGTACTCGTTTTTGCAGGCTGATGGCGGCCGGCGACTAGCTGGTTTCCCTGCGCAGTACTTGGTTTCCCCTGTTTGCGTGGGCATTTCATACCACAACAAAGGAAAGAAAGGCGTTTTGAAAAGGAGGAGAACATAGTTCTTAAACCACAAGAATTGGCCTAGGGGCAGGTGTAATACCTAAAATTACTTGAAATTCAGTCAATAAAAAAGTGTTTAAAGTAATTTCTGACTGTATAGCTTTACTATAACATCATTAGAAGGACCCTCCAATTAAAGTCAAGATTTTTAAATGACTCATTTGCAAGACATGTTCCTTTAGCGATGCTATGATTAAAAGCGCTTTCAAAAGCCAACTCCAAGTCTTGCATTTGAGGCTTTTATCTTTCCGCTCTCTCTTACTTATTCCACGCTGTATCTTTCCTCCAGACCCTGAGCCTTAGAAGTTGCAGATCAGCACACCTCTACAGCAAACACTGAAGGTAAGCAGATTTATATCAGCTGGAGGTTTGGTCATTCAGCGGTTTCGGTAACTGGCAGGAGAAAAGAACGATCGTGCGCAGAAACCGATGCACAGACGCGACCATACTTCAAGAGTACGCTTGCCAGAATTGTCGAAGTGTTCGGCTCTAACTCACGTCTGACCTTCTTCCCAGCTGTCTTTTCAGAGTCACAAGGGATGGAAAACCACTCACTGTTGTGGTACCCGCAGGTAAAGACTGGAAAAGGCTCTGTCTTAGGATTTTTACTGAAGCAGAGCTCACTGTGAGGCCTGGCCTAAGCAAGACAAGGGCTGCTAGCGTCACCCCAGAAACATCCCACGACGACGACACAGCTGCCACAGAAATCACAGGCTGAACATCCTTTGACTCAAATACATAGAAATAAATTAGAGCAGTTGAGTCAATGAGAGAGAACAGTGCTGGAATGTAACTAGATGTACTGTGAACGATGTACATCCTTACTTCACTTGTAATGGATTTGGGGCCTGGGGTCTCCTTCAGCTTTGTCAGGGGCATCAGAGGTTCCTTTTCTGAGCAACTCAAACTCAACAATTATGTTTTGAGATTATTCAGCAAGGTTAATAGAAAACAAATTTGCCTGAACAGAAGATCACATCAACATTCATCAAAATCAAAGGCCAAAACCCCCACCCCAAACAACAAACCACTAATAATCCAGCCTGGCCATGAAATCCGGTGCACGAGAGATTTCCGGGCAGCGTAGGATGGAAACTTCAGAAGTGCCCACGCAGGGCTGAAGCTCTCGTCCTATCCCCTCGAAGGACTGGGCCACGGAAAGAGAAACTTGCGTTTAACAGTTGTCAGGATGCTTCTTTTGATTAACCATGTCTTAGTTCTTTCCTGTTGGTTGGCTGTTGCAAGACCGCAGCTGCCATATGCGACACCACTTTTCTTGGACTAGAAACAGGGGCGAGTTTCAACAAATCCTACCGGTTCTTGGTCTCATCACACAACACTCTACCTTACAGGGTCTCAAAAATTTGTCTGGTGGGTTACCTGGGAGATCTGGGAAAGGCCTTTCCCGTGTGCTGCAGAAGAGCCAGAAGCCCTCCAGGGGAAAAGCGAGGACAGAAAGGTTTCACAGCCACATTTGAGAGTTCTGTTTCAGAAAATAAAGTTTCTCTCCTGAAAATACACAATTAAATTGCAAAATGTATGGTTAAACTGCAAATGAAATCACTAAAGATTTCCTTGACGGCCTCTTGCTGCAGATGCAGGAGAAATGGGCAGACTCTTAGGGAAGTTCTGCTCATCGCAGACGAAAAGCTGTCTCCTGAAGGGGCTGGCAGCAGGGATGGTAAAACATGCCGAAGGACTATCGGCAACATAATTTATTAATTTAACTGATGCAGCCACATTAAGGACAAGGGGAAGCCTGTGGGAGACTGAAATTTGCAGCCGAGGAGTGCGACAGTCAGAGCAGAGGATCTGGAAACCAACTACCTCGAAAGGGAAATACTGTGGATGTGCTGTTTCCGTCGCAGGGCTGGCCGGGCAGTCGGGCTCAAGGAAGAAGTCAGAAACCAGAAAAAGCCTTTTCACTCCCACCACCGACCCGAGGAACATTTGATCTAAGGGTTTTCTGGAAATGCTCTTTTCTGCCATCAATAACCATACAAAATGAGCTGCTGCTGCAGCCTACGGCGAGAGAAAGACAACAGCTAACTGCTTAAATGTTTTGCATAAATACTTATAAAAGCGTCAAAAAACTTACAACCACTTCCAATTTATTGCTTTGGCACTTGAACTGTGAAAGTATTGGAGAAGGAGGAAAGGGATTAGTGAACAGTGTGTTTATAGGACTGCTGCCACCCAATGTCAAGTGAGAGTATAAACACAATCAGAAAGACCACAGAGATGGGATTTCAACCAAAGGCTGCCTAGGTTCAGAACAATAATCAGATATGCTTAAAGGAGCAAGTATCACTCTGCTGCGATTATACCCCCCCCCTCCTTTTTTTTTTTGATTATACCTTCCCCTCTTTCAGTGAGGGAACTGCTTATTTCAGAACAAAGCAACGTACATTAGACTTCGTATTGCAGAAAACCAGTCACGTCAGAAAGACAAGAGAGTTCCGCTGTAGGAGCAGCAAGTGGGGACTCCCTGCTCTCCATTGTCCATAACCACAGTATTTATGCCTCTAGCCTCTGAAGTCTCTCTTATGGACAGAAATACTTGCAGTAACATATGATGGAGAGCATTTGTAGGGCTGAATCCTAAGACACCAAAGCCATTCAATTATTCATGGTATTTGATCTCTGTGCAGAGCTATTCTGTAATAGACATTGCTGCCTTTGAAGAATCAGTAGTAATGACTCGCAAAGAAACCTAAGCAAAGTCTGGCATCCAGCTCTCGGTTTTCTGAGAGAGGAAAGAATCAAGGCAGGTCACTGAAACTCCCAGGGCTTGCTCTGGACTGAAACTCCCAGACAACACTCTGTTTTACTGACAGATGCTTGTCTGTGAAAAAGCCGCTGGGCCAATTCACTAGTGCAATGAAAAGTAAGAGACTGGCAAATGGGGCTGCTATGTATGGCATGACAGTTGTCATACAAACAGCAAGTTTTTGGAAGCATGTCCCAGCGAGGGTCATGTTTGGGTTCTGGCATTTCCACTCAGGCCTCGCAGAGGTAAGATGCACAAAAAGCAGAACAGTGGAGTCGGGGAATGCAGCGCCCAGACAGTACCATCTTCCCTTTCAGCTAGGACACAGTTCTTTTGGGATGCTGCCATGTTAAAAACACGCCTCCCCCTTTGTATTTTCATAAATCTACCTGTGCACGCCAGTCTGTAATCATGGAGAGATCTAAGTGCCACTTCCAAAGATGCTGAGATGCAGCATCTACCATGCACAAATTATGCTGCAGCTAAGCTCATTTGCCACTGCCCCTAATTGCCAGTACTGTCACCAACGTCTCAAAACGTGTACTCTGTAGATAGTGTAAAGTTACTGCTCTATATCACATGCAAATCAGCCCTTGGTTTCAACAGAAGCTACACATGCAAAACACGGATAAAAGGAGACTCCAGAGAGGATATGTTAATTACTCCACTTCCCCCATATGGTACTCATACCGTACGGCAGAGACGCTGCATACGGAGTTGAAGAGATAAACCAGTAATTAAAATACGGGCGACCATGTCAACGTTATATCCTAAAACACACAACTGTTGCTGCAGGCAGCATTACTGCTCTAACCCTTTCCTCACCTTCTTCCCTCCACCAAGCCCCCCGGGCGCTACAACAGGCACACCACCCCATCGGAC
>NW_009213937.1:0-205 GCF_000690835.1 Fulmarus glacialis
GGGCTCGGTTGGGGTTCAGTGGACTCGGTGTCCCGGCAGGCACAAGGGCTGTGCGCGGGGAGCCGGGGCTCGGTGGGGACACAGGGCGAGGTGAGGTGTGCTGAAACCGCAGAGCTTTTCGGGGGGAGGCCTCGAAGGACGAGGGGGAGCAAGCGGTGGGGTACGGCTTTGAAGGGGGGGGGGGGCGCCCTGGGGAAACCTGGCG
>NW_009213937.1:236-3509 GCF_000690835.1 Fulmarus glacialis
GGAAAACTTGGAAACTGTTTCGCTTCGGTAGTGTATGGCAATAATATACTTTCATCCGCCGACAAAGTGCGTTTGCGTGAAGACAGATCGGTGTGTGAGAGTAAAGCTGCCAGGCACTCTCCTCCCAGAGCCTTAATCTCCTGTGACACTACAAGCATCTCCTTATTCGCTAGCTGCAACGGCATAAATAGAGGAATAGGTTGCGGGGCCAGGAAGGAGCTTCGAGCATTTTTTTCTGAGGAAGATGCAGATTTTTGTATAGGTAACGGCACGCTGCCGCCTTTTACGGTGCAGATATAATAGCAGTCAGGGCTGCCGCTCCAAGGAGCTGACGACGCCTGTGGCTCTGAGCTTGTCGTCCCGTCCGCACCGGCGTTGCGCTCGCTGCCGGACGCAGCCCTCGCTGGGACGGCCTGGGTAAGTCGGGGCTTGCTTCAGCTGTCCAGCAAGGGGCTTGCAGAACGGCATCCCAATTGTAGCCCACGTGCCACAGAGCAACGTGGCTCTTCCCAACACTTCTCTGAAATTAAAGATTATGGATATGCACGATTGCTCTTGATTGCTTTTTGTTTGCTGACTGCCAGTGTGTAGGGATCGGGAAGCAGGAAAATCTGTCTTTGATAAATAAAGCCATACTGTAAAACTTACCTTTGTGTTGGCGTGTTACGCTTTATATTGGTGGCTTCCCACCCCAAAGAAAGCTGTGTTTCGTTTGTGTCTGTGTGTTTCTGTGGGAAGTGCTTTGAGAGCTGTGAGTGTGAAAAACGCTTTGTAAAGGTATGGTGTTATTTGTAATTGCTTGTTGAAGAACATAGTGAAAGAGGTTAACTGTAGTTCAAAGCTTTGGGGACTTAAGGCATGTGATATCATCATAAATATTCTCCAAGATTTATTTGGGTTTATTTTGAACAGGAAGGTTGTGTATATTTGCTATCATCCATTTCTTTCTTTTTTCTTTTTTTTTTGAATGCCAGATTTATCCTAATCTTGCAGATTGGAAGAACTAGCAATTGTTTGCTCTGTAGATATGATCCATAATACTTTCTCACCAGCTGACTGAGAACGCTTTCACTGTACTTCCTTGTAAATCTGCTTTAAAAAGAGGTCAGATGTTGAAGAGCAGTTATTGACTTGGGGGCATTTGGTTACAAGCACAGAATAATAGTATTGCTTGAATTGCTTGAATGTGTGTGTTAAATGCTGGAGAAACTGTTTAGGCTCAGCCAATATTGACTTTATTTTTAGACGAGCTGTTCCCTTTTCTAATGACCTGACTAATAGAATAATTAATGGCAAACATTCCAATTTCTTTCCTAACTGGCTACAAGTGTGTCAGAGTTTAGGTAGCCCTTATTTTTTCCATTTTGAACTGTAATAGTGATGAGAAGGAGAAATAGTTATTTGTTGCACATCTCATACTGAGGTTTATAGTAATAGATGTTTGAAGATTGCTGTTCACCTACCTGACTGACTTTTCTGGCGTCTTCTTACTACCCTTCCCTTCTAAGAAAAAGCATAATAAGAAGCTGCATGTAGTCATTGTTGACATGCTTGCCTTAGTTTCTCTCTGATGGTCCCTGTGATGCAGGTAGTGCAGATAACTGTTTTAATCAATGACACCTGAGGATAAGAGGAAAGGGTGTGTCCTCTTACAGCAGCAGTTACCTCCTTGCTAACACCTTACAAGGTGTTTCAGCGTCTAGCATGTAATTCTGGTGGAGCCCACTGGTATGGCAGAGATGAGCAGAGCACTGTTCATTCACAGGAGTAACTCTGTGTTGCTTAATGTTTCTGAGGCAGCTGGAGGAAAGCTGAGTGTATGGAGTGGAAATGCTAGGATCTGTCATCGTCCCTTCGAGCAGCCAAGAAGGGGAGAAAAGGAGAGGGCAGTCCTGTCCCAGCAGACTGCAGCAAACTGGCAGATGGCAGGGAAAGAAAAGAAGCTGCTGTATGTGGAGTAGCAGGAAGACAAAATAGCTGCAGTGTGTCATCTTAACACGGTACATTAGGATACTGTGTTAGTCTGTGGTGAAACTTCTGAATCTTGCAGTGCCGCGGCTCAGGCTTCCTAATGGAAATACAAGGGTGTGGTGGGGCGATTATTTTTTCGCTGTCCTCGATAATAATATAAGTCTCCAGCTTTACAAGAATGAGGGATAACTAACCTGGAGCTCTAGGCAGAGTTACCTTCGATACCTAAATCAAACCCTGCAGCTGAGCTCCTCTTCCCATGCTCCATGTTACAAGAGTGCAGTTTTGCCCTTATGATCGGTTATTGTGTTGTGTCTGCTCATCGCCTGGAGCTTCAGTCACATTTCTGTGAGCACACCTAGGCCCTCTAGAGCGGAGGTTGTATGAACAAACAGGTCCACTTCACCGAGCAGCTCTGGACTGTTTCAGGGTACAAATATTGCATCTGCTTGTCAGAACCGAAATGCTCCTGGTTCCTCATGGGACTCTTCTCAGCTTCTTCATGATTGCATTATTATTTATGTCAATTCATACCACAGTATTATAATTACAAAGAAAACCTGGGTACAATAAGAATATTACATTGATGATTTGGAAGGGTGTTTCTTCATGTCAGCCTTTGCACTGCTGTCACCAATGTGGCATAAGACAGCACTCTGCCATCTGAAGTATCAAACGAGATGTAAGCGAGATATTGTGGCCCTGTGTAGTAGTGCTTTTCACCCTGAATGCTTGTGGCTCTGTCTGTGTATTAGAGAAAAGCTGACCAGAGCTGTGCTGGCCAAGCACATTTCAGAAACATTTAGGTGCCTCTAAGTGGTGATGGACACTACCCTGGGTTTTCAGAAGCATCTGGAGGAGTCAGTCACTTGGCTCCTGTGGAGTTACACATCTGACTTCCTCAGGCTACAAAATTTCCTCTACGTCTTTCAGCACTTATGTATAGTTGAACATCTGTCTTCATATTCTGAACTAAATTATTATGTTCCTACATCTCTAACTTTTTTCCTGCAAATTTCTGCCTCCACTCTTCATCTCTTAACTTTCTGTGTAGCACTGCTCGCGTTGTGTCCTCGAGGTGGTGGATTTATGGGGGTTTGGAGGTGGCTAGAATGCACACAGTCTGAAGTACTTTGAAAAATTTGGCATATCTTTATACCCTTGAGAAGGTAATAATAGATGTGTCATGGAGAGAACTAAACTGTGTTTGATTACAATTTTTCTTTAATGATATAGTGACTTCTAAAGTTTTTAAAGGATGATATTAATGTTAGTGAATCCACAGTGTTTTCTTAATATATA
>NW_009213938.1:0-1131 GCF_000690835.1 Fulmarus glacialis
GCGGGGGGTGGGAAACCGTTAAACGCCCGTGATATCTCCGGGGGGCTTTTGAGAAATGTTGTCAGTACTTGCTGAATCCTGGGGCTGCGTAACGTATTCTTGCAATAAACCTTTGTGGAGTAAAATCCGGGTATTTCGATGTTGGATTGATGCTGAGCGTAATATTTAAAAAGCGATATACAGTTAAGTGTTTTGCGTGCGGGGGTGTCTGTAGTGCTGACTTGGGATAAACATCAGGAAAAGGCACTGGGTGTTTATGTGCACAGCGCTAGGACATTATGTCCTAACTCTTTCTATATAGTCACTGGGGGACGTGCTGCACGAGCCTACGGAAACTGTATGTAACGCCTTGGGATAGAGATGCTACACATTATGTGCTCAAACTTCTACACCGCCGTTTGCAATGTTACTAACGGCATGAGGCTCTGAACAGAAATCACCGCATTTCACTGGCTGGTTAATGACCCTTTGTTGGTTTTGGTGGGGGTTTTTTTGTTTGTTTGTTTGGTTGGTTGTTTTTTTTTTTGCCACGGCTGTTTCCAAAATAGATCCGCCATAAACGGAAAAGATAGCCCAGCCCTTTAATTTAAATCAAAGCTGAAAGAAAAGGGAACCGGGGAAATCAGCGTAACCCGTGTCCTGTGTTGTTGGTGATGGCAGGCTGCCTCGGGGGGGAAAGGGGAAGGTATTTGCAGAAAAAAAAAAACAACCCACCGCAAAACCAAACAAAACTGCCAGGAAGAAGGGAGAACATTTTCTCCGTGGTAAGCCATCATAAAGCAATACTTTAAATGTTTCTTATTCAGTCTGATCGAGTTCTACGAATTCCCAATTAAATCAGATGATCTGAGTAATTCTCCCCGGAGAGTAAAATTAGTGGTTGCAAATAAAATTAAATCGGATATTTTGACTTCGCGGCTGTATTAAATAAAGGTGTTATAACACCTAAATCACGAGGAGTGGGTGGCAGCTGCACACACAGAAAGTTGGGTGGGAAAGCGTTCATTTCGCGAAACAATAAAAAATAAAAAGGAAGAGGAAGAACGGTGTAAGTGTAATAAAAATATTTAAAAGTTTGAGGGCTCTGCTACCTTGCAGTTGTGCTTCTCGCAACCACAGAAGGAGTGTGAC
>NW_009213939.1:0-2756 GCF_000690835.1 Fulmarus glacialis
GGGGGGTTGTTGGTTTGTTTCGTTTCCCACAGTAAGGGAGGAGGAGTCATGCATCACCAGTCCTGAGCTGCTGGACTCTTTTCTGTTTTGCAACATTTTTCTTTGTCTTACCCTTTTAAGTTTTGCTCCTTTCTGATAAGAAAGAAGAGTCAAGAATCTTCCTTCTTTACAAAGAGGCAGTATGCCCAGTGTTGTTTGCTTTGGAGAACCTCCTCTCTTAGTGGAGTATGGATTATACTGGCTTCTGTGGAATATTGCTTGCTGCTCCTATAGCTGTATCTTGAGTCATTGGATGGATTTTGGCCCCGCCCCGCCCCTTACGCCTTCTGCAAGGCACAAGGAGTATTTCTATTGGTTATGCATACTTCTGTAAACTTTCAGGAGCAACTCGTGTAATACTCCCACCCCTTCCATTCCATAGAGGGAAGCCAGAGATCATAGGTAGCAACCTGGATGTCTTGGTGACAGTAGGGCTGTCTGAGAAGGTATGTGAAGACTATCAGCTGGCTCAAGAAGTATGCAATGCGATCTCCAAACTTGCCAGTAACCCTAAGGTAAGATTCTTAGCTTGTTCTTGAGGTCATTCAGAAGCAGTTATCCAGAAACAAAGAAGGGGGAAAATGTTTGTATTGAAAAGAGAGAGAAGTGATTAAGTTTTTACTGATTTTGAAATTAAGTAGGTTGAGACCATTCAGCAGCACTGTCTGGAAAGCTTACTACACTTCAGTGAACATATAATAAAAGAATTTTCATTAGGCCACAGGCTGAATTCAATTAGTAAAGAGTTCAGTGCACAAGAAAATCTGTTTTTCTTTCAATTCTTTTCCTCAGACTCCCAGATCTAAGCTGATTTGTGTTTCCTCAACCATGATGCCCTTTCCTCTACTGATGTTTTCTGGTGTTGTGATTCTTTTGCCTTCCCTATTAATTGATATTTGGGAGTTGTCAGCTGTACAGCTGAATATAAAACATGAAAGGTTTTCAAACCTGTCCATGTTGTACTTACAACAACATGATAGTTGATGGCTTCTTTGTCTGGGGAACAATTTATCCTTTTTTTTTTAATGCACTTGAAAAAAAAAACCTCTTTGTTTTTTGACTCAAGCATTTGGGGCATTTTGGTTTGGGAGTTCCATCATAAAAGCAGCCCTTCTTCACACAGCACCGTCATTCTGCATTTGCCCCTTCCACTATGGACGTTACTGCAGGACCTTCATGAATTAATGTGTATTGCAACATTCTTAAATGTTCTGAAGACAGTTATAATTCAATTTTAGGTTGACTTAACTCTGCACTTAAGTTTGTATGTGAGAAGGAACTGAACTGTAGATACTTGAATGACTATGGTAGCTCTTCCTTCCCCTCCCCCCCCCACCAACCAGAAATTCAGTAGAGAGAGTAGGATTGTAGTGAATTGAGAAATTTTGTTTCCAGCTACTGAAAGCTGGTAAATTCTCAAGCAGTAGCTTGTTTTAGTCAAGTATGCCGTGATCAGGCAGCCACAGACATGCTGGGATATCTTGGGCATTGTCATACTTGGTTTAGTAGTTTTTCTAGGCTATCTTATTCCCAACCTAAAATACGGTGGGACTGATACAGAGCATATGCAACAGCCTAAGTGTGAGGTGGTGCTGGATCCAGAGCTATCCTCTCTTATTTCTACTGATGATATTTTGCTTTTAAACAAAACCTCATGGTTCTGGAGTACCCCTAGGCAAGAGTGTCTAGTTGACTTAGTGTTGATAACTCTGAAGAGGCTCTAAAGGTTTCCCTCTTCATTCATTGTGGAGAATGAGTAAATAATATCAGATTTTAAGAGTCATTTTGAGATTTCAAAAGAGCTCTTTTGATTTAAGGTGAAACAGTGGATCTGTCTGAGTTGGCCTGGGATCATCATTAGGCCAAGCTTTAAATCCACCCAGTGCTGCCACCATGCCTTCAAAAGTGACAGTAATGTCCCTGCTGTGTGTTTAGTTGCAGAGCAGTACTGGATGTCCCAGCCATGGGCCTAGTATGGGTTTGATTAGCATTGTGCACATAGCAAGGTTAAGTACCAGGAAGGGCATGGGGGGGATCTCTTATGTGGTAAGAGTAACTCATCTGTTCTCTCTGTAGCCAGCACTGGGGAAGAACAATGCACCTTTTCGACTGCCACAGAACCACATGCTCTTTGGGTGCCTGAGTGAGACTGTGAGTAAAGGTGAGCTCAAGTCAGCAGTAGGTTTGGAGGAGATGGAGTTGGGCTGTGAGACAGCCTGTGTTGTTGCTGGTATGTGTGGTACATGGCTCCCTCTTCTCATCAGGCTTCGCCCAGCCAAGTGGTCACTGGATCCCCTTCATGGAGGCAGCGGTAATGCTTATCTACAAGCTAGCAGAAGGGGCAGAGGAGATATGTGCTCAAATCCTGCAGGCGTGCAGTCAGCAAACTCTGGAGAAGCTGCAGGAGGCTGATGGGCAGAAAGCTGGTGAGGAAAAAAGCTCATGAAGGAAATCTGTACCCGTGATTTCTAGTGCTGTGATTGGGTGGCCTAGAGTAACTACAGGAGGAGAACAGAGCTGAGGGGCTAGTGAAGGTGTTGGTGTGGAAGGGTGCAAGTGCTGTGAAGGAGCCTGTGGAGCATGGAGGTGGGTTATACAGTGAGACTTGGCAGATGGGGGAAGAGGTCTTAGATCAACATTGAACTGTAGTAATTTTTCTCCACTAGATCCAGGGGTTTCTCCCAGCAGAGTCTCTGATGATGCTAGCAGCCTCCCCA
>NW_009213939.1:2787-12039 GCF_000690835.1 Fulmarus glacialis
CCTGGTGTCCCTTGTGGGACAGGTGGCACTGCAGCAGGTAGCGTATTTGGAAGTGGCAGTGAGTGCAGAGCTACGCAGACGTCGCATCCTCAGAGAGGAGGAGAAAACCAAGAAGCATTCTAACAGCAGCACGAAGAAGCAGAGACCCCGGGTGAGAACTGAGGGTTTTCTTCCTGTAAGCAGCTCTTCTAGTGTCCCAGCTACTGCCACAGCAAAATTCTAGAGAATGCACTCCTGAGGATGCATGAGGTCCAGGGTAATGCACGCTTTGGGAATAGAAATGGACATATGTTTGTCACGATTGACAGGGAGAGCTGAGGTCCTTGAATGACCCTGTTCAATAAAACTCTCACACTGTTCTTGGGTTTTGAATGGGCAGAGGGGAGGGAATGAAGGGCGATGTCCTGGCCGTGCTTATCTTCCTGCTTCAGGCAAATGTTTCCTTTTCACTCATCACCTCCTTTCTTACCAGTGCAATCTTTAGCAACTGCTGCTAGTGGTGAAGAACACCCATTTGTGCCCTGAGTTTTGGAAAAGGGCCTCTGGAATCTTGGTCCGTAGGGCTTGAGGGTCCTATCCTCTCTTGGGTAGTAATGATGAAAGCTTAATAGTAGCCTTCTTAATGGGATCTGTATGATAGAAATACCCTGTTTCGTTAGGTCTACCTCAGAACATTTTCCAGAGTGTAGTGAGGCTGACTTTCTTGAGTAAGAACTGAGAAAAAAGTTGTGTGTTCCTAGGTATCCAGTCTCTATTAGATGCCTACACTGCTATGTCCAGAGAAGTTTGTAGTTCATTTCCTCATCCACCCTGCTTATCAGTGTCACTACAGGAGGAGGTTACTATGAGATTTTCCAAGAAGCAGCAGTTGGATGCAGATGTGGTCCCCATGCAATGCCCATATCTCTTTTCTTCCCTTGTGTTGCTTTTGCCTTGCTATAAGTTTTCCCATAATCTTGCTCACAAGACCAGCAATTCAAAGGCCTTTGAATTTTGAACTTCTTGCTTTTAGGATTTGCGTGTCCCTTAAATTGTGCCAGACTTGGGCATTGATGGCAGATGTGTCCTATGTCTGTCTCAGCTTAGTAGCTTCAGTAGCTTAGGCTTTCTCTTCATTGGTGTTCTGTGGCATGTGGACTGGCAAATTCTGGGCTACCCTTCACAGCTTCGTTCAGTTCAGGGAAAAGTGGGTTATAAAACTGTCAGTCTGTTGTTCTGAACTCTAGTCATGCTGGTGGTAACATGCATTCACCTCTTGCCCCAGAGACGAGTACTTTGTGAAGGAAGGGGTTATTGTTGCCTGTCATCTTTCTTACAGTATTCCTTTCTGCACAGAGCACAGGAAATGAGACCACTATGGAGGAGGAGCTGGGCCTTGTGGGAGCCTCAGCTGATGACACTGAGGCTGAGCTCATCCGCAGTATTTGTGAGACAGAACTTCTAGACGGTAAGTGTGGCTGCCACTGAGGAGCACTGGCTCCGTCTGCCTGTGTGAAAGAACAGGTATGGTGGGCAACAGATCCAGAAGGAGGAAGGCTGTTTCCTTCAGAAGGAAACGTTGTCATTTTTGTCCGGTGTCAGTTTCTATGTAGGTTGTCTGTTTCTTTGCTCTGCCTCTCTGGAGGTGGTTTTTCAATGGTGAAAGCGAGTCAACCAGTTTCTATAGTCTGCAGGAGTTCTGGGATAAATTGAGTAATTGTTCTTAAAGGGATGCGCAAACAGTGCTCTCATACTTGCGGTCTTTATCCCCGCTCTCTAGGGAAGCACCTGTTCTCTGCCTTTGTTCCACTGGTGCTCAAGATCTGCAACAACCCTGGGCTCTACAGTGATTCGGCGCTCTCGGCTGCTGCAGCCCTGAGTCTTGGCAAAGTCTGCATGGTCAGGTAATGCCTAGCCATGCCGGTGTTCTTTTCCCAGCCTTCCTAGTACTAAAGCACAAGCAAACATTGCAACTCCTTTCCTGTGGAGAAAACAAACACAAAAAAGCGTTCATAGATTTTGGGTTGGTTGTTTTTTTTTTTTGTCTCACTGCTCTCTGAGAAATGGAATTTTGGTATCTGTGCCTTCTTTTCTGTACCCTATCTCGTCAGCTCTGAGTTCTGTGACTCCCACTTGCGCCTGCTGTTCACTATGATGGAGAAGTCCACTCTGCCTGGTGTGAGATCCAACCTCATTATTGCAGCAGGAGATCTGGCCATCCGTTTCCCCAACCTGGTGGAACCTTGGACACCGCATCTCTATGCCAGGTAATGTTACACTCATTGCTGAGAGAGGACAGGTGATGAGAGCTCTGTGGAAGGGTGACACTGGGCCTCTGGAAGGTGAGAATGACCCAGGAAACCAAATTTGAAGGTGTCAGTGCAGGGAGACAACAGACCTGGGCTGTGGGAGAAGGCTGTGATGGGTATCAGTAACTTAGAGATACTCACTCAGCTGCTTTCTGCGGTAACTATATGCTTCTGTCAGGTTGCGGGACCCCTGCCCAAGCGTGAGGCAGACGGCTGGACTGGTGATGACTCACCTCATCCTCAAAGACATGGTAAAGGTGAAGGGCCAAGTGAGCGAAATGGCAACTCTGCTTATAGACCCAGAGGAGGCAATCATGGGAGTGGCTCAGAACTTTTTCAGTGAACTCTCCAACAAGGCAAGTGGATACTCAGGGACCTTAGTTCGCAAGAGTGGGGAAGGGCTGGTGGAGGCTGGGTCAATGATACAAGAGCTGAGTCCTGGAGAAGGTGTGTCAGTGGTGTAGAGCAGCTGTCTGTCCCTCTTTGTTGCCTAAATGAGGGTAGATAAAGGAAATTTTGCAACATTTGTTTTGTTTCAACCCTGATGCTGCTGAATTTGACCTCACCCGTTCACATTGGAAGGCAGGCTCCAAACCAGTATCTTGTCCCTTTTCTTTCTTGTGTAAGCCTAGCACAGGACTGGGAACAGTTTTCTCCAGTTTACCTTTAGGCCTTACAAGAGAGTTCCCTGACCTTATGGTTCAGGCAATGCATCATCTCCGAAACCTTTCAAAGTTGTTCTTGGCTATGTGACATAGAGATACTTAAACAGAAGCAGTTACAGCCCAAGGAGGTAAGAACAGTAGCAATGTTGCCCCTGTACGCTGTTCGTTCAACATGAAGACTGCAGGCCCTTCAGAGTTGGAGATTTACTGCCTGAGAAGCTGCAATGATACTGGGGCTTTACTGTCTTGGCTTGCTCTGTTAAAAGCAGAGCTGGCCACCTGACTGCACTGACTTCCTATCTCTGCAGTGTCTATGACAAAACCATGGAAAAGCAGTAGTGAAAGGAACTTGGATTGGGCCTTTTCAGGCAATATGGGAGGCAGTTCCTTGAGCTGAACTGCTGTGTAAGTGTCCTTTATAAGGAACCTTTTGTGTTGGGTTGTGACAAAGTTGGAAAGCAAAGAAACTGCATCCATGTCTGCCAAAGAGCAGAGCTGTTGCAAACCAAGGGTTGCAGTTGTTGTTATCTTGTTGGTTAGCTTGGTTGTTGGTTTTTTTCCCCCTTAGCTTCAGCCAAGTAGTCCTGGATAGTTTTGGCTGGCTGTGTACAGCTCGTTTCAAAAAGCTGATGTTTTCAGGCAGTAGATTTGGGGTGGGGAGAAAGGAGGTAATTTTAAGTGGGCAGCTTATTTGGCTTGATTTGAGCTGTTCTTCATAATTCTGTATCTCATGTAGAATCTTGTATCCTGCACAGGGTAATGCCATCTATAATCTGCTTCCAGACATAATCAGTCGTCTCTCAGATCCTAACTGCGGCATAGAGGAGGAATCCTTCCACACTATTATGAGGTATTCTGAGGTTAAAGAAATCTCTTTTGACCAGGACTACATTTATGCAAAGGGGGTGCCAGATCCAGGGAAGAGAAACTACAGTGACATATACAAAATGCTTTTTCAGTTGTTCTCCTTGATCTGACTTTTTCAGTCTGCATCTGAAATGGAATCATGCTGAGGGGAATCGATTCTAAAGCCACATAGTTGGGGGTGAGAAGAGACTCCACAAAGAGTTTCCACTAGCGCTTTCAAAATGACTTTCCCTCTAGAAAAGGAAAACAGTTGGGTTTATGCATGGGAACGTGGATATGCAACATTAGGAGAACACAACAGATTTTAAAGACTCTGCTGCCTTTGTCATTTTGGTGACCTACTGGATTTTTTTAAGCAATTTTAGTAAAGCTGTAGTTAAGGTAACAGATTTGGGTTTGGGGGTGGGTTTTTGTTTTGTTTTGTTTTGGGTCGTGTGTGTCGTGTCCTCCTCCCCTCCCCCCGAAGAAAGCCTTACTCCATAGTATAGAGACATATTGGAATATTTCAGTCTGAGGGTATTGGTTGCTCCTAGGCAGCACGAAGAATGTCTTTAGTGGTAAATTACAGAAATTTTCCTCACATATCTGAAACTTAACCCCATAGGGTTTTTCTGAGTTGCCTGAATCCTTGTGGATTACAGAGGGGAGTGTTGGACAAAAGAAAAGTATTGCTGTTGCTGAGTATAACAACAGTAAAATCTCTAGTCTTTCTGTCCACAAGACTCCAGTGCATTTAGGAAGAGGGATGGAATTTTGGACAGGTAGGAATTGCAACGTACAGAAAAGGTCTATTAATGAGGCTGAAATTGAGACTGAAAATAACTTATAGCTGTAAAAGTATATGGATGTTTTGCTTTAGCTTTCAGTAAGGAGGGTGATGTGAAATAATGGGAAATACAGCATGTGGCTACTGACAGCACATGTAGAAGGGGAAGTTTGTGTCTGAAGTGGAAGCAAACCATCACAGAGAAACAAGAAGGCATGTATAAAAAGAATGGAACATAATTCTGGAATTTTCAGTACAATTTTTAATAAATGTCAAAGTGGAGGTGTTACCACAGACCTAGAGAATAGTAAGTGTAGCACTTGCATTAAAGTGTGGTTAAGACAGCTATAGATGGACTTTTCTGACTTCCAACAACATACAGGGAGAGATCTGGAGGCAAATAAGAGAACAGACAGTATTGATTTTAAAAAGTATGCAGATATCAAATTAGTCTCAAGATAATGAATTTTAAAGAAGACCTGATCATCAGTCCACCACATCATATCCTTTAAACAGGGGAAAAAAGGGAATAGTAGTTGAAACTGAACTGTTTTCCCATATGAAATGCTTACATTATGGAGAGGATCCGGTTTAACTCAGAAACCATAGTGGACAAAAGCACGGGCTAGGAAGGAAGCAGTGGCTTATGCTCCAGGGATACTTGCCAAACTGGAGAATAGAGAAGTGTAAAAAAGATAGGGGTAGTGGTGGGAGCATCACTGTTAAAGGACTAACTCATGCAGAATGAGAGGGTTACAGTAATAACTGAGATGAAAACTAGCAGAACAAAGTGTAAGGTTGAATGTTTAGAAGTTGTTTAATCTCTGCTGTAAAGCTATGGCTAAAGTTAGGGATGCATTCCACTTGCTGTTTTAGCAGTCAAGTTATTTCTGGTTTACGTATAGGGAAGCATTGGTAGTGCTGGTGAGACCTTGCCTAGAATGCTGCCATGGTTCTGGTCATTTAAGTTAAAGAAAGATGAATTGATGCTGGAACAAATGTAAAGGGAGGACTATTGAGGACACGGTCACTGTTCTGTATCTTAGAAAATAAGTTTGGTGTGGTGGTTGTAGACAACAAAGACTGAACAAGGATGTGCTTAGAGTAGTTATATCAAGGCCAGGGCAACCTGACTGAGCTTAAGTTAGCAGAAATGTTGGTACAAGAAAAAGGGAGGCCAGCAGGACCTTCTTAATAAATAGAAGTTATTCAGTGATTTCTGTGAGGACATCACGCAAAATGCAGAAGTACTTAATTGTGTTAAAGTCCATGTCTCTCTGTTCCTCAAGAAGCTAAGAAAAATGTAGGATCAGGTTAGGAGCTAAGTTCTGTTAGGCTTTGTTCCCACTTCAGTGCAAAGTAACGCTCACTTTCGCATTGATCCAAAATATAGCAACACACCTTCACCAAACTAAAAAGTCACAGGAACGGTTTTGAGAGGGAAAAAAAAAATACTGCATGCCACCCTAACTCCCCTCAAGGTCTGCTTGTCAGACATACTAGTCCACCAGCGCAACTTGTGAAGTGAGGAGATTGTCTGGAGGTGTTGCATGCTCTTAAAACTGGATGGAAGGAGCTGATCAAAAGTTGACACTGCAGCCTTTTTAGCATCCCTCCTACCTCTGACCCCGCACAGACATTAGCACTTCTCACTCCAGACCTGCAAGGGTCTTTGCTTTAGCTGGATTTCTTAGTTTCATCCTAGGTAGGTGCTGTTATGCAAACGTGCAGTTTTAATTATGTGTTATGTCATAGCAGCTGTCCCCCAACAGGGACTGTGATTACTATTTGGAATATTTATATATGCTTATAGCTTCTCCTGAACCAAGTCTGAGGCATGCAGAGCTCTCTTGTCTTCTTTTGGAGGACTACCCAGCTGATCACTGGATAGGATAGCTGCAAGCATCCCACGGTGCAGGCAGAAATGGGGTTTCCTCTCTGGGCTCTCAGCTGTGCCATTTTTTTCCTTGGCAGACATCTCTTCTCATATATTACAAAAGACAAACAGACAGAGAGCTTGGTGGAGAAACTTTGTCAGCGATTCAGGACTGCCAGGTGGGTTGTAATCCTAATGTTCCTGACAAGCAAGTCTGCTTCTTAGGAATTGTTACAAGAAACTAGCTTGTATGCAGTGGTTGTAACAGGTTCCCATCATATTCTTCATGTGGCAAAGTGACAAATGCTGACATAACCTGGATTAGGTCCCTTTTTCTTTTTTTTCTATCTTACTCCTAAAAATACATGAATAAATATGTATAAATTAAGGCTTCTGGTCTTATTACACTGTGATTGGCCCCTCTCCCTTCCCTCCTTTCCTAGGGAAAAGGTTTTGTGACAATTTACATTTGCATTACAGCTGAGCAAGGAGACATCCCACGTGTGGGTTTTATGCACGTTTGTGGTCCTTCTCCACAGGCTATTCCCTTGCATCTCAGCTAAGAAATCAGTGTGTTCAAGTGAAAAGTTGGGATCTCCTCAGCAGTCCTGCCTGGGGCGATCTCAACTATCTAGTTCATATAGGCCTGTCCTTGTTCTGTGCACCTGGGCTGCTCAGTACTAACTCTATGCCTGGGACTCCGTTTTCTTATTCGAGGGCTTGTGCCACTATACACTTATGCCTTTGCTCTGCTCTGTCTGCAAGAGGTGTATGCCTTCCCCATGGTGCTGATTACAGAGTATATAGTGCAGGGCCCATCCCATGAATCTGAGATACCGTTTTGCTTCCTGCGTTTTGGGGTTTTTTTTGTTGTTGCTCCTTTTCCCAAGCTGTAACTTCACTGACACAGACGTACGCTTTTTTTGTCCACCAATGAGATAGTAGAAATTTATCTGCCTCTGTCATGTACTTCCAGCGGTATCTTCATTTTACCTTCCATTGGATTTGGTGCACCCTGCCTTCCTCCATTCCTATGATCTTCCTTCTCCATCGTTGTGGCTTTGCCCTTGAGGTTTAAGCTGTGTCTGCTTACCTTGGCCATTTGTACACAGTGCTTGGGCATGTGACCTGCTCAGCTGCCTCAGGGAGTTGCATATTCCCCAGAAATATTTGGATTTTGTTTCCTGAGCTGGAGTGGAGAGTGGCCCCTCTCTCCAAAATTGCCTCCCAGGAACACTGGTGAGCTCCTCAGAGCACATTTGTAAAGAACCACCTGTGTGTAAGCCATGCGTAGCCTTTACTGAAATGCCCTAATATTTCTGTACCACAAAGATGATCAGTTTAATGCACACTAGTGGTAATGTTGTTAGAGCAAGACTCTCACTCCAGGCTAAAACAGGAGCTTAACAGAAAAGATTTTGCAGCCACCATCACCCTCCTCAGCATTTCTGGAGCTGTAAACGTAGTAACATGCCAAGTATCGTTCAGACTTTAAATGTGGAAGCACCTGGATGCTGCAGCTTTGTTCTCCATCTGTCTGCATTTGGACACAGCCATTCTGGAAGACTACATGCAAGACAGACTTCTGGACCTCTGCTTTATATATCTTAATAATAGAGGCTTTGGCTTAGCGTTTTTCCTCCCATTTCATCACAGTGAGCTACATTAAAGATGTTAGCTTGGGCTTTTTTTTTTTTTTTGCCCCGCTTTTTTTTTTTCCAGTAACTTTTGCTGGAATTTGAATGTAGTCCTTCTTTGAAACAGTTATTTGTTCACTTTGTATTGTAATGAAAATGGCCTTCTTTATGTA
Source organism: Fulmarus glacialis (assembly GCF_000690835.1). NCBI lineage: Eukaryota > Metazoa > Chordata > Aves > Procellariiformes > Procellariidae > Fulmarus > Fulmarus glacialis. The sequence continues at coordinate 11,060 of NW_009213939.1, forward strand.
ATTGGCCAGAAAAGAGAGAGTGAATATCAAATAAAACTGCTTGAGACTCTCTCAAACATGCAAAAATGAGCAGCCAGGTTTTGTTTTTTTTTAATTCAGTTGAAATAAGGCCCTCGCCTCACTGAGTGTATTTTTTTTTCTTCCTAGCCAGCAATAACTTCTGACACTTTTTAAACAAGTGACTGTTTAACAGTGAAGCCTTCATGTTTTTCTGACAGACACTAGGTCAGTGTCTTTGATGGAATACAGAGATGGTTGTGAAGTGGTTGGTATGGCATGGCACTCTGTAACTGACCTGTAACAGAACAACCTGAATCTCATGTTCTGCAGGGCAGAAGCACCTGCAGAAAACGCTTTATCCTCACATGTTGTAGTTCTAGGTAGGACGTGTTCATCCTTACACACCCCTTTTCATAAGAGCTAAGGGCAATCTTTGTCATTCCCAGAACTGAGCGTCAATATCGGGATCTGTCCCACTGCCTTACTCTGCTTCCCCTCTCGGAACGGGGCATTCACAAGCTGCAGGACAACTTTGACTGCTTTGCAGACAAGCTCCAAGACCCAGCTGTCTACAGTTGTTTCCAAACTGTGCTGGCTCGATTCCGCAGAGCAGGCGGCAAACCTGAGACTAAAGTAAGGAAGGGGGGGCAAGTGTCCAGACTGGGAAAACGATTGCTTTTCACACGCAATGATTGAAAAGCCCTGTAGTTCTCCATATTAAGCAGGCTACTCCTTGCCCCTAATAATTTTTCAGAGAACCTGATGGCAATTGTGCTATGGATGTAATACTTCTCTGCCCCTCTCTTTCTTCCCTCCCCCCCCAAGTGTTACAGCTCCATTAGGCTCTGGCTGAAGAGCTGGAGCAGAAGCTGTCTGCCTCCCGTAACCGAGGGCTGGATTCAACAGAGACATGCCAGGAAGGTAGTGGAACTCCAATGCCAGAGCCGGCCAAGCGGAAACCAACAGGAAGTATGTTCCTT
>NW_009213939.1:12096-20035 GCF_000690835.1 Fulmarus glacialis
CGTGAGACTGCAGCCTTCCCCCTGATTCTGCAGGCCAGCAGAGACACCTAGGACTTTTCCTCACCCTTACAGACAGAATGGCTGCTACCTTTCTTTTTCTTTTTTTTCTTGGCAGGTTCTCGCCGCCAGCCCCTGAGCACAGCTAACAGGGATGAAGATTTTGTCTCACCCCAGCCTCGCACCCTCCGAAACCATAAGCGTGCCCAAAAGCGCCCTCCACCCAAAAAACCTATTATCACCTTCTCCAGTGATGAGGAGAACAGCTCTGAGGACGGTAAGGCATTGTACATGTATGCTCAAAAGGTGAAAGTGGAGAAGTAGAGAAAGACTATAGATTTGGCCCATCAGGGATGTTCCTTTGGTAATGGGCAGAAGGTGTGTAGGGCTTCAGAGCACTGCTTAGGTTGCCTGTAGATTTCTCTGTTCAAGGCAGTGGACTGCTGGTTATTGACACATTTTACTCTCCTAGAGCTATCGGCAGAATTACAAGAGGAAGAAACCCCCACCAAAACAACTCCCATCACCAGATCTTCAGCCCGCCGGCTGCGCTGAGGGAACCATCTGCCACTGTCTTTAACTAAAAATAAAACTCGTTTTATGCAGCAGTCGTCTTCTCTTGCCTGAACTACCCCATAATATGACAGTGCTTTAAATAAGGACAAAATGGAAGTTATACACCAGGCTAAAGCAATTTCAAGCCTGTCTCCACAAAGGAAGGCAGTGATGAACATAGCTGCCACTTTGACTGTTTTTGCCCTGGCTTTGCAGATTGATTTTGCTTTGATTAAAAAAAAAAAATCTTTGGAAGAAAGTCTTTCTAAGAGCCAAACTAACCACTGAGTACCAAATGCTCATTCCCTTCCTATTTTGTACGTGGTTATAAGTACGCCATTCAGCTTCTCTTAACACAGGACCAATATGATTTTGCTGGGTTTAGGCCCTTTTATGTTTGATCCTTTTTGAAGCTCTTGCCTTGCAAAGCCCAGCTGGGCTTTGACGGGAAGTTACCTGCATCTTTTTCTTGTACAGGTCTCTCAAAGAAGAGTTGAGAGATTTGGGGGGGAGGGAGGAGAAAGGCTAACTTAGACTATATCTAGAGTGCTTCAACAGAGAATATGTAATGGGGGTAGGAAAAAAATACAACTTTAAAAAGTTTTTTTAAAAAAAGGAAATAAACACAAAAAAAACCAACAAAAAAAAAGCTTTATAATTATCCTTGCCTAACTCTGACTTGCTCAAGTTACCAATTATACTGGTAACACTGGTTGTCTCACTGCGCTTTTTGGAATGTATTTGCTGTGAATCTAATTATGTTTCAAGTAGGACTGGCACTAAAGTTCTTTCCTTCCAGAAAAAACATGTCGGTCCTGGCACTCCTTGGACAGCCATGTGAACATGAAGTGCCCTAAATCTGAATTTGTGTTAATCGCATAAACAACCTTTAACCTCCTGTCCCACAGGTAAACTGGCATTTGTCCCAGAGCTATTAGTACAGAATTACTTCCTCCTACCTGTCAGTTGCCTAGAAAGCAGACTAGGGACTAGCTGGGCAGGAATTGGAAGGGTCCTCCTATCAGCAGGTTCCCGCAGATCTTCCGCATTCTCTGTCTTTGAGGATCTACCAAGTTCCTGCAGTCGTCGTGGTCACCCTCGGTTTGCCAGCAAGTAGAGCCTGCTGCTCAGTTCTTCTCTGGCCTGGCTGCATAAGTAGTGATAAAAGACTACTGTAGCTTATTTTGATCCCTATAAAAAAAAAGCAGCATTAGAAATTGCACAGCTTTACATTGGCCTCGGAATATGTTTTTTTACATGCCGGTACCTGAATGGACATAAACATGTTAGATGCTTGTAGAAACAAGTAGAGGAGGGAATGACGGGATGACAGGTGTATTTACTGGGCTGGGACATGCGGACCAAACACCACCCTCAAGTCCCATGACTCACTGGAAAGATCTGCCCCCCTGCAGCCACTAGTGTGATAGCCAGATACCAACATAACCCCCCCAAATCCAGAGCACCCCGGTAAGAACAGGACAATCACGTGAAATACAAAGATCTGAAAGCTACAGCAATATCGTTCCTCTTGCCTGTCCTCCCTGATAAAATATTCAGCGAAGGCCACAAGAGACAGAGGCAGCAGCTATGGCATTAACAGTAAATACGACACACAGTCATGCATGCTGTACATGATTCCACCACCACCCACGGCGTATGTCACTCACAAATGGGAATGAAAGAAAAAGAACAGCATATACGGATTTCTCCCCAGGCTCAAGGCTTTACAAGTCTGTGCAGTAAATCTTGCGTATATATGAGATCATATGTTGACAATACTGCAGTGAGGGAGGTATGAATGGGTGAATGGAGGAAACAAGGTGGCCACAAAAATGCCTAAGCACTGGCTTACCTTCAGGCCATGCTTTTCCACTACAAGTGGTTAAACTTTTTCCTTCAGGATAGCCACCCAGCCGCCTCTCTGAGACGGAAGGAGGGTTTGGCAGTCTATGACTGGGACTGACACAGTAGCTCCTTCACTGCTTTGCAGTCAGTCTTTTGCTCTTCCCGGGCACAGCACTGCCTGGTCAAGTGAGAGTGGAAAGTCAGTGAGCGGGAGCTCCTGTTGGTCCCTTTCTGCAGGCTGTTCAAGTGGAGCATCCCCCTCTCCTCACTGGCCTCTCCTGGTACTGGAGGAATTAGCAATCCTGTGCCATGGACAAAGGAATTCCTGCAGAAAGATGAAGCAAAACCCAAGAGAAGTTTGAACACAGCTACACAGTGGCTGCTGCCTTAAGCAGCCAGTTGCTGCCCTTCTTTTCCTCGCAAGCAGCTATTTCGGTGGCTGCCATAATGACCAGGAATTGCTGCTGAAGGAGTAATCCCAATACCTTGCTTCTGAGGGATTACTCGTTGCCAAGATCAGTGGAGTTTCCGTTCTCTGAGGGACTCCTGACCACAGTAGGCTCCAGACTCCTACAGGTGGTACCAGGGGAGCAACATTAATATCATCCTTTCTTCTAGAGCCTGCAGCAACCATCAGCCCTTTCCATCACCATGGGCCAGGGGGTGTTGCCCCAGGGTACTTCGCCCAGTTCCTAGTCCTCCCACTCTCCAGTTGCCCTGTTCCTTTCCTTTATAAGCAACTGTTTGTAAAAGACTGATTGTAATTCAGCAGGACACCACTTTTCTGGTGGTCTTGCAAGCTCTGGAATCAGTGCCCCAGCATCAGAGGGAGAAGGGTTTTTACAGAGGAAACTTGTTAGCACCAGAGAGGAAAGAAGGACAATAACCTATTTGAGTCTGAGAAAACTGGGGCAACTGGGGACTCGTCTGCCAAAGCCTTTTCACTTCACAGTCATTGCCAGGACATGTCAGAGCAACTATTCTGTTCTACTGCAGTCCCAGCAAGGATCTGGGACACAGAGCAGCTGCAACGTCACAGCACCTGAGTCATTAAGCACCTGAAATTTGTCTAGGCTTTGCTGGATTTGCAAATTTGCAAGAATTTGCAAGAAAATTTGCAAGTTTTCTGCAGTCCCCGAAGTTTTTTGCTTGGTATGGGGCAGTGATGACTCCTTCCCTCCTGCTAGCCCCAGCTTTTGCTGGACCCAAGGAGGGGACCCGTCACTTGAGAGCTCAGAGCCTGTCCATCCCTGCAGGGCTCAGTCTGCGTGCACGTGGGCTGGAATTCAGAGAAGTTTCAAAACACATTTCTGGCATTCTTCTTGCAGTATGGGGGCTACCACGTTCAAGGGATGCCAGACGAAACCACTGCTACATTTCATATCAAAACCAAAGTGTTGTTGCTTTTGTACTTACCTTTCGCTCAGGAAGGAGTTGACTCCTGGAACCGGTGTGTTCAACACGAGATTCATCTGCCTGCGGCTGTCTCTCCGGGAGCATGAATACTTTAGCAGACTGACTCAGCTGCTTCTGGATGGTCGAATGTGACTAGGAAGTACAGAAACAACATCCTCGTGAGACATCTTGCATGTGGGATGAACACGTGTTCACTTCCCATCCTCCTTCGTCTCTTTCCCACCCCTCTGAAACTTTCACACCGCAAAGCTCCATACCCTACCGCATCCAGCACACGAAGGGGCTGTGCGCACACATCCCGCACTCCGTTTGTGCACAGGCACCCCATCTGAATGCCCACACGAACAGCATGTCCTGTGACTCTCCAGCAGTCACCTGTGCTTTGTGATTTAAAAGGCTGGTATGAAAGTAATCCTGTTCCCCATGAAATGTGTCGGTTGAGGCCATTAGCCAGGGGTCCAGGGAGCCCCTCCATTTGCTGGCATGCCCCTGGTAGCTGGCCCAGGCGAGGGGGTGACAGGGGACTGCCAGACAGGATCACCAGAGCATTGCTCTGAAACCAGCACCACCCACAGGTCGCAGGTATCAGGTGGAGCTAACATACTTGGATACCCCCACCTCTACAAAGTCTCTCCTGCTTCCAGCGTCAGTGCTCCAGACTGAAGCCCCACACTCACTTTTCATGCACTGGATGCAAAACAGTTTGTAAAACTTTCTGGCTCCTTGGGCAGGGAAGAAAGGGACCTACAAATCTGCATCTGCAAGTGCAAAATGCTGGAAAGACAGGACAAGTATCTGAACTGTGACTTTTGTTATCTCTGCAAAAGACTTTTTTTTTTCTAATTTTCTTCTTTCCTTAAAAAAAATAAGCAAAACAGGCAGCAGAACACTGCCTGTCAAATTTTGACCCAATTGCTTTGTGCAACAAGAAGAAAGGGAAGCTTAAGGTGTTATTAAACTCACCCAGCACACCCACTACTAATCCTGTCTGGGGGTACAGCCCCCCCATTCCTCTCCCCTGACAAACTTTCCTGATTAGTTTTTGTCTTCACACCCAGCCTGACTTCTGCACCCTGGTCTCCAAACAGTGACCTCATTGCCTTGTTCAACTGGTGAGAAACGACAGTAAAATGGGAGAGGTAAACAAAGGGGGGGGGAACTAATGGCCAGAAGATTTAGGAGGTAGGAATCTGCTCCTCGCCATCCCGCTTCCATTGTGCGCCTGAGCTTGAGAAAGTGCAAGCTGAGCCTCGACGAGCTCTTTTCTGTGCTGGTTCCTCTGGAAACTCAGCCCAGCCCTCCAGATGGTGTATGTTGAGTGACTCAGGACAACCAGCCTGCAAGTTATATGCCCGCTAGTACTAGACCCACGCTCCCATCACCACTACAAATCTCGCAGAGTTAGTGCTGGAATTCACACACCTTCTGCAACAAGAGCTCTTCATTCCCAGGCCAACCAGCTCACCAAGATAAAATATTAAAAAACAAGAGCCTGTATTGTCACAGAGCTGAATTTGTGTCAGCTCTGTGCAGCCAGCAGTGTGACTACCGCTAGTTCATGCTCACGCTGATTAGAGAAATAGCATTAACAGCACTCTGCCTACAAGGAGTATGTTCAATATCATGCTATACAATGCAGCCTTCAAGATCCTCCTTCGGGACGTGTTTCAAAGTGTCACCTCATTCCTGACCCTGACAGATACCTCCAGGTCCTGGCCAGCAGCAGCTCAGCTCACATTTGTCTTCCCAGACACTCAGTAAACACCTTTGTGTCCTTTTTCTTTAGAGGAAGGGGTCTTGCTGAGCTCACCCTGAAATATATCACCCTGGACAAAAGGGCTGAAAGGTTAAAGAGCTCCAGGGGGTAGTTCAGCAGAGAGCTGGGGGCCAGGCGCCTGCCAGAACCAAAGCTATAAAGGCAAAGAGGGGCTAGGGACTGCATCTGACACAGATGCTGCAGGTCCTGCCTCGCCTCCCACAAGCCCTGGGATAAGAAGAAGATGCTGGGGCTCCAGTCGTGGCCTTGCTCGCTTTTCCTCCTCTTAGTTCTGCTCTCTGCCAGCGTTCAGACTGTGTCCTTACCAGGACAGAGGCTACAGGTAGGAGGGACTGGGAGAGAGCTGAGGGAGGTTTCAGGAGTAGCAGGGGCAATTTGCAGAGGTCGTGTTTGAACCTGAAATAAGTGGGGGGCTCAAATTCCAGCTACTGGAGGCTGCTGTCTGTTCTCACTGCTCCCTCCCCTTCAGCCCAACAGCCTCAGCTCTAGGGTGACTGTATCTTTATAACCTAACCCCTAAGGAGCACCAGCACTACAAGGGAGCAGACAGACAAAAGCTTTTTAGTGCTTTCTGGTCTGGGGCAGGCTGCCTGTGGGACTCCCTGCGTTGCTGCAGAGGCTTTTAACGGTAAAGAGACTAGTCCTGTCTAACTCTGCCCTTTGTCAGCAGCCACCAGAAATTACAGTCCTGTCCCTCATCATGTTCAGTGTCCCGGTTCAGACGTTTCAGAGGGAAGGCTCATCCTGTTAGGTCAGGATTTTCACTCCTAAGCTCAGTACTACCCCCCAGTAGCCCCTCTTCAAGGCCAACAGCCCCTGTCAGGATGCCAGCTAAGGGCTTCTTCACTTGCGTAAATCTTTTACCCTCAGCAGTTACAGCAATAGTATTTTGGCTTTCAAATCTACCCAGCTCCCTCTTACCCAAATCCTAACCTAAGCCCCAACACCTTGCCTTCACGTCACCCTGGGAAAGCTACAGGGAAGTAGTTAGGACGTGAACTAAAATCACAAGACTGATCCTGCTATGACTCACCACTTTCAGTCTTCGCTGAAGATGCCCGTGTCCGCTTCAATTAACTCACTACGGAAAAGAGCTGCACAAAGGCATCTTCAGCCTTACCTCAGCACCCACGTGAGGGACAGATGCGGAATGGCTACCGCAGGCTGCTTCCCTGGGCAGCCATGCCATGCTTCCACTCGCCCAATACACCTCCCAACCCTTGTCTCCCTACAGCCGGAGGCTGCTGGCAGTGCCGGGGCTGTACAATCAGCATGTGCCTGCCTCCACAGATAACCTAGAGGATTCCCAGCAGACGGGGAGCCCCCCTTCCTCACACCTGCTCTGCTCCTGCCTCCCCCTCATCTTTAGCAGCAGGTATTTGGGGCAGATCCATCCTCCCCACCAGCCCTCTGGAAAAAAAGAAATGCCACACAGTAGCCTGAGCACACGGAGGTGCTCAGCGTCAGCAAAAGGAGCAAGGACTGAAGCCTCAATTACCTTCCAAGTACGGGGGGGGACAGTTTGACAAGAGCAGAGCAATCTGCACTCAGAGGCTCACAGCAGCTGCCTGCTTGCTTTTTTGGACAGCTAAATCATTTCGGACTGCAGGAGCTGCTAGTCTAGCCCTTCCCTGTGTCTGGATGCAATGTCACAGGCACAGTGTGCAGGCACCATTTTATGTCCCGCCAGAGCCCTGGGGAAGGTGTGGGCAGTGGTGTACAAGGGGGTACAAGGCTTGTCGCCAGAAGCACAGGCAACTCTGCTCTCACCCCCCTCACCTCTCTGTTTCTCCCAGGTGCTCCTTTCCCAGTTGCTGCCCCTGGAGCCTGAATCCACGCTGGCCGAAGAGGACACGAAGGAGGGGTCTAGCTTCGGCCCTCAGTTGCTCTCCTCCACCCTCCCCTTCCTCCCGTCTGGGGCTAGAGCTGCCCGTCCCTCTCTCTGGCGCAAGACCCTCGCCAGTCGCAAGTGGGCACTGCCTGGAGATTGGGCCTGGAAGGCTATGCCCAGGGGCTGCTTTGGGCTGAAACTGGACCGGATCGGGACCTTCAGTGGTTTGGGGTGTTAGCCTTGGAAGGGCTCCGAGGTGAGATGGCCAGCAGTGAGGGCTCGAACAAGCCCGCAGGGAAGAAGTAAGGGTAGACTTGAGAGCACGGATGGCGGGGAAGACAGGAGCGAGGGGTCGAGGGCAGTAGGGCAGGTTCTGGGGCCACCACCTGCCTGCAGCCGGGGTGAAGGCTGGGACGCGGAACCACCCGTGCTACCGGGGTTGTGCTGGGGCCCCGGCTGGGGTGCGAGAGCAGGCCGGCTGCACGCCGCTGGGCGGCTCACCAGCCCTCCTTCTC
>NW_009213940.1:0-235 GCF_000690835.1 Fulmarus glacialis
CCACCCCTCCCCGTTCCCAAAGGGATGCTGAGAAAATGGTACCGGCGATGCAGCAGCATCACCTTGGCGATACATTTGGTACTTCCAGGCTCACGAGGACACTCAGGGGGACATTTTGCCCCCAACCAAGGGATTTGTAGAGCATTCCGCATTAGGGGGGGCTCTGAGCTGTAATCATCCTTCCAGCCGGGTAGAAAACCTTAAGGAAACAAGTCGAGCGTAGTCAGAGCACCGG
>NW_009213941.1:0-743 GCF_000690835.1 Fulmarus glacialis
GAGTATCTTGGAAGGGAGCATTTTTTGGTTCTTCCCCTCTCTGTAAAGCCAGCCTCAGTAATTCAGTTTTAAAGCATGAAAAAAGGGAGTTGATGAAATTCCACTATCAGCACTGAACCAATATGCAAAATATCTCGCCGAAAATCAAATAGCTATTATGTTTTCATTTCCATTTCAGCGTATTTGCTTAATGAAGAATAGACAGATCAGGCAAGCCGAGGGAGGCTGTGTGCGGTGATAACTGTGCAGGGCTTCCAGCAATCCCGGAGAAGTGACGCTCCGCTCCCTGCTCCGCGCTCCCTCTCCCTAATTCTTTTTTTTTTTTTTTTTTTTTTTTTTTTTTTTTTAAGCTATCCAACCAAGTAGTTGGTTTAACCCGTGCAGCCGGGAGCGCTGGGGCCAGAGCATCCCCTGGGGACGGGCAGGCGCGCTGGGAGCGGGATGCTGCAGTGGGACAGGCTGGGTGCGGGGATGCATCCAGGGACCGCGGTGACATGGTGCCGGGATGCTGCCGGCCACCCGTCATCCCCGTAGGCGCTCGGTGACGCTGCGGTACCCAAACCCCATGTTTTATACAATTGCATTTATACGGCGCATCCCCATCTCCCTCCTGGCCGGGGCTTGGTGTTTTGGGGTAGAATGCGGGTGGTCTGGGCACCCTTGGGTGGGTGCTGCATATGGTTCCAGCCCCGTCCATCCCTCCCCGGCCCCGTCCATCCCTCCCCGGCCAGGCTGGAGGTGCC
>NW_009213942.1:0-67197 GCF_000690835.1 Fulmarus glacialis
CAAACTATTCTATGATTCTATGATCTTCTCAAAATTTCTAAAATTGTACTAGTAATTGCTCAAATAAAACTCACTGACTTTCTCACATGAACCATCCGCTATAACCCCTGCTTTTTTTTTCATTTTTTCCTTCTTATTTTTAATTACAGAAACATGAATAATTGCATGTCTGGATCCTGATATATGCTTTGCTATGGTGAAAGTGAGAGAAAAACTGAAGAAAAGAAAACGAAAAGTTTTGTTGGTTTCTTTTTAAAATACATTAAATGTGGAAATCATGTTCCCAGCTGTTATGGGTGTGTTGAGGATTAGTCAAACTAAAGGTTTGTTTGATGAAAAATAAATTCCCATTTCTTGGAAAAAAACAGCAGATCATGAAAATATCAGCTCTTTTTCCTTCTGCTGAAACACCCACAATACACCTGTCAGCACACCATATTTATCACCCAGGACACTATAAGCTTTTTTTTGAACTGAATTAAAATAAGCAAAAGTTACATGTCTGAGGAGGTGGGGGTTTTTTAAATTATTTTTATGCATTTGAATGGTATTTTTCCAATTACACACTAAAAATTACATTTAAAATGTTTTCAATTTTATGGAGAGATAGAGGTTCCCCTAATGGACTGCATAATGAAATCAACATGAACAGTTTACCAAAAAGCCATGAAAAGAACATCGGTCAGGAATAAGATGGACTTTGGAATATGACCTAAGCAGCCTGTTTGGAAATCTTGATCATATAGTGCAGAATGTTAAAGAAAACTAGTTCCCTGAATGTAAATAAATTTTTGATAGTAATATTTGGAAAATTAAGACAAAACATTTCAAATATCATGATATGCAAGAGGATTGTGGAAATTGATTAAGTATGTCTAATTATAACTTAATTTTGGAAATATTTCTCTGAACCTGATCCCTGCTAGCTAGGTCTTGCTTTTGACTAATTTCTAGACATTTAGAGCAACATATTCCTTCCTGTAGTCCTTAAAATTCCATAGCATAACTATAATATGTCATTTTCAGAGGTGTTTCATTTTAGAAGTTACTTCTTTTCAGGAGGTACTTTCAAAAATCAGATCACATATTTAGGTGTCTAAATTTTAAGTATCTAAACTTAGTTTTCCAATTTTGAATATTCAGGGTTCAATATTTACATTCATGAAATTAATTACATTTATATTTTGTGGCTAGAATTAATTAGTCTTTAACATTCTTAAAATGCTGGCATGCAAATATAGTAAAAACTAAAAGAAAAACTATCTAAAAGAACCTATCTGAAGGGAAGGGCTGCATTTGACCTAAGCAAAAGAGACTGCATTATAGTTATGGGCATTTTATTTCTGTATCGCTAGAGATAGCGGTGGCCAACCTACAGGCAAATTCATTAATCTCCCCAGCTACGAAGAAATGGAATGTCATGCACTGCAATGTATTCTTTATTGCTATTCCTGCATAGCTTTTCCATGAAGTTCTTTGTTAAAGATAAAAACAAGAGATGTTTAAATGGGATTTTATGAATTTAAAAGCTGTAGGCTCATGAATACTCTTCAAAACACTTTCAAGAGTGCTCACAGTCTGTCCAGCTATCCAATTTATAGGGGAAGGATTTAAAACATGGCCACTATAAAAGTTTACACTAGCTACTTATACATCAGTGCAGAGGTAGAACAATTATAAGTATCTATCCTATAACGACAATTACAAAAAACCTAAATCAAGACATGAATAAAAGAATAAATCTGCTGTATAAGACTTGCTTAAAAATGTAAATACGCCATTATTTAAAGAAAGATACAGCATATTGAACATTTAATCAATTTCCTTATTAATTCTAATCTGCCTTCACAGATTCATAGTTGTCATTAATTTAGATTTCGTGCTCACAAGAAGTCATAAAATCAGTAAAAATAATACCGAAGGTGATCTTTTTCAGGCAGAAAAGTCCCTGAATTTAAAGAAGCACATACATTTAAAACAAGCATACATCAGTATCAATAGAAACACAAATGCAGACTCAGGTATTCTGAAGTAAAAAATTCTTTTTAAGTGTGATAATTTAATTACTCTTGACTTAATAACTTCAACCTCAACCCAATAATTTTCTAATAGTTAAGATGTTTGACAGAAGCAGTTTTAGTATGAAAACGCTTATTGTTTGAGATAGTAGCACAGAAGAATAATTAGATTTCATATAGTAAATATATAATTACATTCCTCTGGTATTCTCTACTGTACATTATGTGCATGTCCAAGATAAGAATATCCTCCATAAAAAAAAAAAAAAAAGAAAAAAAAAATCACCTGCAATACTACTTATTTGGGTTCTCTGTCATGGTTTTCTTCAGTTTACAAAGAACCTGCTATTCTGCCATGAATCTCAGTTTTCTTACACTGGAAGAAAATATTTCATGTCCTGATTTTGTTCTTCAAAGTGAAACCCGTCTAATGATTATTGCCTCTAATGATATACCTTTTACATCCACACACACTTATGTGCCAGCTGAGTTTTACAGCTCCCTTTCCAATACTTTTGAAGCATCACAGAAGAGCTAAACTGTAAGCATGATTTAGGACAAAACTTGGGCTATTTTATCAATAGACTTCATTGAATTTTACCAAGATAGATCAGCATTACTTGCCTAATAATGGAAGAGTGATGCAGAAATGTCAAATGACTTTATCAACCTCATACAGTAAATACTGAGAGAGGTAAGGACATAACGTAACACTTCTGACCATCAGCCATATTGTCTCTGCATTGAATCCCATTACAGGTTTCTTATTAGCTGTGTTGTTTTCACTAAAATTTGTGAGCCTGGCCCAGGCTCAACAAGTTCTGTGACTCTGATGGATTTTCCTAAGTAATAACTGAGTCTATCACTTTCATTTTCCACTGTTAATCTGCCATGCAGTCTGCAAAATGTTCAGTTTGGATCGCTTGAGTCTAATTTTCTCTTTTTTTAAATGGTGAAACGCCTGTAGTCCTCACAAAATGTAAGTAATGTAGTCCTGCAGGCCAGACAATGCAACATCAAGGCTAAAAGAAGCAATCTGGCTAGGGCACATGACTATAAATGTATCTTAAAAAACAATCCAGGAACTATCCTTCTGAGAACAAGTTATAGAAACTGCTCATAGGAATGTAGTTATCAGCACTAATTAAAATTCTGATTGATTCCTAGCTTTGCATGCAACTTCTGTAATGCTTTTTCACACTGCCTAGCATAGGTCAAAAATAGCAAAAGGTCAGAAAAAACAAATCTATGCTTTGCATCTCAACTTAAATCTAGCTATAATGCTTAGTAAGTTTAATGTTAATGGATTTGGGAGGGATATTTGTGGGTTTTTTTTCCTAAACCACTGACAGCGAGAAGACTGGCTTATAACCTTCCAATAAAGAAGAGCATTTTGCAACAAATCTTATTTACTTTTAAATATGTCTTTTTGTTAATTTTGTCAAATCAACAGTTAAAAAAGTAATCTAATCAGAAATTGGGCTGCTCGAAAAGAAACTCTACATTTGCCAATGTCCAATACATATATGACAAGATTTGTGATCAACAGCACAGTTAGTCACAAAAATGCAACATAAGTTTCATATTAACTATTTTCTGTCTATATAATTCTAGCACCTAGAATTTAAGCTTCTGAGCCTCCAAGGATTGCAGACATATCTGCTGCAATTTTAAAGTTTCCTTTTTTATTTCATTTAGTGTCTCCAGAACACTCTTGCTAAAGCAAACACTAACGTATTTGTGTATATCACTGAAAGAAGATCCCAATGATTTATAATACAATCAGTGACCCTAAGTTAAATCAATATTTTATTTTGGAAAAATAGACTTTCTTGTTCCAGAAGCTATGTGAAGTTTTTAAAGCACCAACGTGATCAGTTCCAGTCTCTGACTTATTCGTTATCTACCGATATAAAACACATACTAGATTAAGGAAATTATTTTTGGATAGATACAGTCCTTTGATGCATAATTGAGATGTACTTTTGCTTCTCCAAGGGAAGAGGTGAATTAATGAATCACAAAATTACATAAATTGCATCAACACTTTTTTGTCCTGGATAATATATGCCAGATTTTTTTTAATTCTTCAGAAATGCATATAATAGATGCTTTGACGATTAATTTTATTGTAGCAGGTTTTATTGGTTTATGTTTTGGGGGGAAAAAGAGGGATTTGGAAAGGGAAAAGAGAAATCTTGATATAAAATGTGGCTTTATTATCAATAGAGGAAGAAATCACAACAAAAATATCAGCAATTACAGTATGCTAATAAATAATATCTGGTCTTTCTACCCTATGACTTTTAAATTCTGTGCAATTGTAAATAGTACACTACTTAGTTCAAGAGCTTCTAAGAGACATGCATGATTGTGTTTCGGTACAGCTGCTTACATATGATGTATTCCACAGAAAATTTGCCTACAGACAGTATTCTTATTGCACATCAAAGAAGAAGGCAGCAACAATTAGAAGTTCCCATGTACAGTAGTAATGTTGATATTCCATTGAGAGATTCAGACCTTCATTTAGAAAAGACATTGTTTTGATAGTCATATGCATGTGTTTTTATATGAAATGTGCATACATGTATTCTTGCCTTAAGTTTTCAACTTTGTTCCTGTGATCACAGTCAAATGTGCTGGGAGATGTGCTGACTACATTTCACCTGCAGAGTTCCAAGGGAGAAAAGTTCTCTCAAAATATATCAAGAGATTTGAAAAAAAATGAAGCTCAGTGAAACCAATGCTTACAAAATTAATTAAATTGTGTCATTGCCTTCAAGGACTTCACTTAAATCATGTCTGTTTGGAAAAACAGTTTCTCTAATATCATCCTCCAAACTATCCTGCGACCATAATGAATTAATGTAAAAATACCTTTTTCAGTTAACATACAACAATCAGCATTATGATCGATCAAACCAACATTTTGTTACAATGAAAAATTCAAAGTATATTATTAATTTCCTATCACATTTTAGATAGTAAGCAGGATATCAAGTGACATCTGTCACAAATGTGATAATAAATGAAACATCTTGGCCTCGTTTATGTTATTAGTATAAAATCTAGTTTATTTACTAAGCAACATAACTAGAAGCACTGGACTGTGAATCCAAACACCTGTACCCCACTGTAAAACAGAAATATCTAGGAGTTTTCTGGAAGTGGTTTCCAAGGATTTTCAGCAATGGAGTAAATTGAAAGTCTCTTAGTAAATTTTTCAGGTCCCGGAGAGCTGTTATATTGGCATCCCATGGATCATATTGTTCATTTTAATGATGTAAAATGCTGGCATTGACTTTCACATAAATGGTCTCCATAAATTTGAATTGTGGGATTGAGGCCTACTACTATAAATTGGTAAATTAATTCTCTTCTAATGCTACAAATGCTGTCCTATTTATCATGACTAAACAAATCCAATATTTCAGTCATTAAGAATTCAACACTGGAAACAGCTGGACTTTTTAGATTTAAACCAGGGAATAAATTCACTAGCAGAGGTCTATAAAACAAGGACCTAACTCTCTGAAGGACTTTAGAACCCATCAAGCACTTCTTTATTAGGGAAACAATATTTATGGAAACTTCAAGAGTCCAAATTAGCTGTAGCCCAATGAAAAAGGATTTCTTCCTTTTTTTTTTTTTTAATTTCTCAAGGCTTAGACTGTTTCAAAATAAGAAGCAATTTCTGCTGTGTTTTCAAAGAATTGAATGATGGTAGCCTTCTAATGCTTAAAAATAGATTGCCCTGCTAATCACAAGATGTATCCACATTACTGTTCATATTCACTATAGAGGAAGGGGCAAATTCTACCTGTCTGCAGATTTTAACTTGTGATAGAATCTCAGATCATGGCTCTTTTACTCTGTACATGGTGATATAAGTTCAGAAAAAAATAAAAGCATGTTTAATTGTGATGAGGTGAGTTAAAGCTGCGAAGTTTAAGATAAAATAAATCTTTTTTTTTTTAGAAATATAAAGACGGAACAGGAATCAAGTTCTCGGGTAATGGGAAGCACACTGAAGTGTGCTTTAATAAAACATAAAATAGATCACCCAGAAATTCCTCGTGTGCATTTATGCTTTTCTGTCTATTTAAAATTGATGCATATTAAGAGAATATTTTAACTGTGCATTTCAGATCTTCAAAAGATGATTTCAAGACATTGACAGTGTAAAGTTGCGATGTCAACCATAGGTGCAGGCTTCTAAGAGAGAGTTTCAATATCAGGCACTTTTTAAGTTAATGAGTTCCTTATCAATTCTGGCTGAGATGTTTTTCACTTGTTGATACTTGTAAAAATTTTACGAATTGTAATTTATGCTTTTTTATTATTTGTTATTCTTTTATATTTCAAATGTTTCTCCTATGAACATCTTAAGTAAATATTCTTATCAGATTGGCAAGTGTCAGGAGTGCTTAACCAGACAGACCTTTTTTCACTGAGGTAATTTTGCGGATGTTCTGTGATACCCTATTTGATCTTTGTCTGCCCTCATCCCCACAGTGTTAAGTGTTTTCCAGTAGTTCATTAAGCTGTATGACTAGCATCTGGCATCTCTCTTCTTGTTTAGTGCAATTAACCACTACTTTTTTATTTAAATTTATATTTATTCATTTTAATGCTCATAAAAGGTATAATTAAAAAAATTTCAATGAGAACAACATCCTCAGTTTAGCATTCAAGCCTCCAGCCCACTGGAGCCAGACATTTTCTGCCAATATTTCTCAGGAAACAACACACTATAAAATACTGTACATTAATTGTTTCAGTGAGACTATGAGGTAGTAACCAATATAACTTGATTCAAATTGCATGGAAGTCAGACACCTTTTTTACAGACTTTGGATATGATCATCCAAGAACAGAGATTAAAACCATCATTGCAATAATTCCATTGGCATAGAAAAGAATTCAAGTCAGAATATGTGTATCAGCTGTAACATGAATATTACCAGAATGTATGTATGCTGAACTGTGTATTTGGTTTTACAAATAAATATGAAGAAAGGAAGGAAAAAAAATTAAAAACCAGAAAAAATGCTTACAGTGGAAGAGAGAAAAAGTAGATATCCTAAGGAAACTTAATCATCACAATAAAAGTAAGTGATGGGAAATACCCTGTAAATATTAGATGTTAATAATGAGAATATTATTGGCTTTTTAGGCTTAATCTCAAGAAACCCTTTTTTTTTTTCATATATTCAGTATTTTTCCACTAATATGTTATCTTTCAATAGACAAATTAAAATTTTCAAAGTGTGTATTTCTATCTAAGAACAAATCTATTCCTTAAGAACAATATTTTGTGTATAGAAATAATTGCACCTATTTAATTTTTAGCATAGACAGGAGATTTTCTAAAAAATGACATAAATGATAGAAGGAAAATCAACACAAAAAGCAGGCTGAAATTTTCATTTTGCCATAATTACACAGAACTGAATTACCATAGTTTAGAGTTCTTATCAAAATCTAGACCCAAATTCATCCAGCCTGTTTTCAACCTTTTGTTTTACATGTGTTTTACATGTGTCCATGCTTAGCTGAGTAAGTGATGCCATGTGGTGGACAGCATCCAACAATTTCATTGTGAACAAAATTTGAGGAGCACCTTGGAGTGGGCATGCATTAAAGTCCAAGGATGGGCTTCAGGAGAGCACTGCCATACCAAGTGCCCTGGCAGCAGCCCTGCTTGTCCCATCACCCCCATCAGCCACACGCACTATTTATTTGCCTATGCCCAGTGATGCTCCTCATTTCTAGCCTCTCATTTCAGAAGAGGGAATCCCATATTCTGCTCCTTGCTGAATTTTTTTTTTTTAAAGGCACTAAGTTCTATGATCAATTACTGTAAAAAAGTGTAAGGGAGTCCTTTGAACAAAGACTGGGAATGTCATCTCCACCTTCTTACCACTGTAGTGTCCATATTCTTCTGTAGAACTGAGCTTACCTGCTTCCTAACATGAAGGAGTAACTGCCTTTCCCTGTGATACAGTCAATTCCACATTTTGCTCCTGGGCATGTGTAGATACACACAAACCCACCCCCTAAAATTAGATTGTGAAGCCACTGTTTAACTTGGCGCTTTCTGCAGGAGCAGTTTTGCAGATAACAGTTGAGCAAAATGTCCATCCATAATGAACACCTTTAACTTCTAACTTTCTCATGGAAGTAAGACATACTTTAAAAATTAACCCACAGCTATGAATTTCATTCAAAAACATTTCATACCTTGATGGTATCGAGAGGTGATAATGCCAAACTAACTGTCAGCTTCTTCAGGCATCTGAATTAACTATGGACATATGTAACCAGCCTCAGAAAATATAAACTATACACCAACTACAAACAACACATTTGGTATGTATTTCATTTTACGTAACCTATTTTTAATTAATTTTTATCAATTTCTAAATATTATTCATTAGATAATAATGTACCATAATATATACAACATTATTTTTTAACAGAATCTGATATTAGACATTGCAGAAAGACCAAAAAAATACATTAAAGAAGTGTTCCTTTAAAGAAAAGTATCATCATTTTGCATAAACAGAGTAGAAATTGGAGATATATATATTTCAAGTAATCTGTTTAACCAATATAATGTAAATGCATCACCTGCTCCATTTTAACTCCTGATACCACTTAGTTTTGTTTTATGACCAAACCTGTTCCATGTAAAAATAACCTGTATTCATAATTTCACTACAAGGCTCAATAGATTAATTTTCTTTAGTGAAAGTTTTTTGTGGAAGTAGCTGGCCTAGTTATGCAAAACAGAAACCACACATCAATTTTTGTATAGCATTTATGGCAGTTAAACAGAAATGGAAGAAATGTTATTTTCCCCAAATTCAGACTATGTTCAAGTTTCTATGGAAACCTTGAACACTTGCACACAGAAAAGAAGCAAAGGGTGAAACTGTTCTCCCTGTTTTTCATCATTTTCCCTCTTCTCTCTTTGATCCACGTAGAAGTGTTTTATGTATAATTCACTTTCTGCTGTCCGCTGTTTCTCCTTTCGCTCTTCACGTATCTCCAGGCCTGGGAAAATTTCCCTTATTGTATTGCTTCCCATTGGCTACCCAGACGATTTTCAAATGTGATGACTAAAATTTAAACATTTTCAGGTGCCTGGTCTTCATGATTTTATACATTCATTTATTTCAAGTCAGCTAGGCACAGAAAAAAAACTGCGAGAAACTCAAAGAAAAGTACTCAGGTCTGGCAACCGTAACTTACATGATCCTGGGAGATCTTCCTTGATGGCTGCTTAAAAACTCTGGGTTACGCTCATGTAAAATCTCAGAGATGGTACCAGACACAGCCCAAAATGGATATAAATGACACGTATCAAAGAGATCTCTAAAGAGCCTTTGAAGAGTTAGATTTGTTTCTCTTGAAACGAAAGACTACAAACTATGTGAACTAAGTATAAAAAGTGTTATGTACTAAAAAGCAGTTTTACCTATAGACCTCAGATGACTGAGGACACAGAGACTAGAATACAGCACAAATGTAACTCTCATTTTGTCGTATAGATTTTTCTTTCCTTCTTCTCTAGACCCAGGTGCAGCCCTGCCTACATGCATAAAGCAGTGGAAATTTCAATTTCACTAGAGCCAGTTGCTGAATGATTTTGAAAACACCTACTTACTGTAGGTAAATAGTACAAATTGCCACACAAGGGCGTAAGGGTCGCCTAATTAATAGTCTAGAAATCATTCTGAAGCACTCAGATGAAAGTAGCTATACGCCAGACTATTCTTCCCTGACTTGCATTATTTTTTGTGAGAGTGATCCCCACCCACATAAGAAAAAAGCAGCGTCAATTTGATAAAAGATTTAAATGGTTGGATCAAAGTCTTAAAGCTTCAATAAACCCTGTGAGCATACTCTGTTCTTAAGGTGACCTGGAAAGAGATAAGAAATACGATAGATGGGAAATCATCCCTGCTTACTATAACCTGTAAATATCATGTAATGGGATTCATGATGCCCTAATACTAAAAGGCTTGAAAACAAAATGTAATTTTAAAAGTCTGTAAAGTGAAAATGGGTCAAATGTTGCGGAGGAGCTTTTATTCTATGAGCAAGGTCCTCCCCAGGATAATCAGAAAAAGAATTTTCTGCAAAGATCTTCAGTCAATACATAATGCTTTTGTGCATAGGGATGGATACAGGCAGTAGTTTTTGTGAGGGCATGAAGCACAAAGTGCTTTTTGTGTTGGTATACACAAAGACACTAGGACAACTACAGTTAATGATCATCATCTTTGGAGTGATATAAATGCTCAATTGCTTGCAGTAACCTCAGATAAAAAAAATCTGCTATACTTACAGTACTTTTCTTCAACTGTCCGATTGGAACTGTGCAGGAATCGGAAACGGCATTCTGCCTTTACACATCCGCAAAGCTCTACAGATACACACTGACTAGTAACAATAAAAATAAAGTTAATGGAATCTTTCTGTACATGCTGTTCCATTAGCCTTTATAATACACAGATATCTCTTTGGAACATGATGTCCTGCAACAGGACACATCCAACTGCCCAGCATGCCGTGCCAATTGCTTTTCACTGCTACAAACTGCTTGTTTTCATCTATTTGCTCGCAGTGATTTTCTTATACTAGGTGATTTTACTTATATCAGGTGATGCTAGTCTTCAGAAGTTGAACTTCTTCTTATGATAGCACTTGTGTATTTTGACAAGTTTATATGTCCCACTCTAAAAATATTTTCTTGGCAATGTAAATTTTATTTCTTATGTGAATACAGACTGGGCTAGCAGTGTTAGTCCACCATAATATCAAATATTTTAGCAACAGTATTTTTAAGGAACAAGCACACCACAATGCCATTTCTGTTACACTCCATTTTTGTCCAAGAATGTGTCTGAATAATTTTTGTAAACTTGCTTCTTGTATATAAAAAGTGCATGGATGGCTTTTTGAATGCTATATTACAAAGTCTGTAGTTGCATCAAGAAATAAGAGTGGTATCTGAGCACTCAATTACCAATGACAGTGCATAGATGCTGAATTTTTGTGCATATTTAATATAATTGTAATTATAAGTTCTCCCCATCAGTACAACTGATTTTCTCACTTACCATTACTGGCACATTTCAAAAAGAAGTACACTTTTTCAAGACAGTATCTTTTTATCTGTTTTATTATAAATATTGATCTTGAAGGTATAGTTCACTAATTGGCAATCAATAATATATCAATTAAAAAAAATCAGTAGACTACTTCAATCACAACTTGATAAACTATGTGAACTGAACAGCATTACCCTGTGATAATATACAAGCCTCTAATACAGAGGAAATAGTTGATAAACGTATATGCTACAGCTATGTGAAAAAATAGAAACAGATTCTTCAAAATCTCTAGATTAAGTGAATAAGTGACATTATATATGCAGTTGTACAAATGCTCAATTGACAGTAAACATCTTGTTTGCACACCAAATTGGTATTTTGCCATGCAACTTCACGAACCTTCCATGCGGCACATGCCACCACTTTTTGAGTGGCTCACCTCTTCCCTGAGGCTTTGGAATGAAAGTAACCATCGGTCAACCTTACTTACACAGCAAATATTTTCTTTCCGATGAGGCTGGTGGTTTCTGTGAATAATTCAATGGAAGACTCATGTGATTAAGCATGCAGCTGATCCAAAGTGTTATTTACAAACAAAATGGCTGCATAGTTTGTCCTAAGTTAATTAAATTAGAAATGCTGAAAGAATTCTTTTCATAGAGGCAGCTTATTTCTTTGTGATCAAACACAGTTAAAGGATTTGGTACTTCCCTTTGTGGCTTTACATTAGACACAAATTTCTACCGTGTAAAGTCTTTTAAAAATTGTCACAGTACTTCTAGTCCACATGTTGATCAGGGAATCTGTGCAGAAAAAAAACATTAAAACCATCTATTTGAATGACAGAACTACTTGCAAAATGCATAAAAAATGCAAATCGTATTGATGTCATTGCTTCTTAGCATTTGATACACTATAAATAATGTTAAAATGCGTAAACCTGTAGGAAATAGAAAGCAAAACTTACTGGACTGAAGTCCTTAGAGTTGAAGTAATTCCTTAGAAGTGCCTTCAGTGGTAAGAAAAACAAACAAACAAAGGTAAAAAAAAAAACAAACTTGAATTTTTACAGGGTAGCTTTTTCACTCTTTAAGCTTCTAGATCTGATTGCCTTTCCAGGGATAGGACTAGCAACCTGTCGCCAGAAAGGCCTGCAAAATGCTTATGAACAAACTCTTTCTGCTTTCCTGGTGGAGTATTAAGTTGCCACGTGCATGGTGCATCAAAGCAGAACATGTTTGGGTGAGGGAGGCCATGCGTGACCTGAAGGGTAACTTCTAATGGTGCCAGGACTGTCCTTCCGGATTAATTTCATAAATTCTTTTCTGCTCTAAGACCTGTGCATTCAATTCAAACTGCTTCTTGCATAAATTTTCACTTCCCTGTTTCTAAATTAATTTGAAATCATTTATACACCAGTTAGTATCACTACGGTGCCTTGGAAACTTCAGTGGTAACATCTTTTAGGGGTCATGCAAACATTAGCATTGAGAGTGTTGCTGAATGCTTAATAAATCCTGACAAGGAAAATTCCTTACTAGTAGAAAGAAGGAGGAATGGAATAGTTCAGCACTTCCACCTCATGAGTCCTCTGTTACATAAAGAACGCCGACAATGAATAATTTTAAATATTGATAGTCTTGTGTTATGATTATTACACAGTGGAAACATTTTGAGCAACTAAGCTCAGGATTACTTGTAGACATCACTGATGAAGTAAGGAGCGGCTTTTATTAGGTCTAAGGATAATAAAATCTAAGCAGGCAAGGTAAAGGAAAAGATGAACGGTTGCTTCCATTTTACAGTTACAATAATTAAGATATTCAGAGATTGCTGGGTGACATAGAAATTGAGGCAGAAAAGGAAATTTTTCTGGTTTCAGGTAAGTGTCTTATCCACAAGACTATCCCTCCTCTTCAATGGAAAAAGTTTTTTTTATATATACATACACACACATATTTATAGATGCAAGGTTTGCAACCGATGAGAAACCTTCATTTAAATACTATGAAGCACCTCGAATTTGCTGTATATAAAGTATGTGTTAGTTTATGATTTTGCATATGAATTCACCATGACAGAACTACTTGGACATGAAAATAGTTGCTCCCTTTTATTTATTTTTTTTTAATACCCTATTGCGTGGATCCCAGTACCTTATTATTATGTTATTTATTTACATTTTGAGTAAATATTAGTGATTTATCGTTTGATCCTTCACTTCACTGAATTCCTTTAAAACTGTGAAATGACAAAAAGAGCAGTAATATCTAAATTAAAGGTCTTTACCAGTCATAGAGAAAAATGAAAGCTGCAGTAATATTTTGCAAATTAATCAAAACATATTCAACTAGAGGAAACACTGTTCCCTCTGGACTCATTACACATGGCACGATGTTGACATACATTAGCTTCTCCATTAGGGAGTTAACATGGTCAAGTTCCTGCAGGCCAGCACAAGCTGTCACTTCATATTGTCTTTTCCTTTGGACACAACCGTTTCTAGTTTTCTCTGGATGACACAACACAGCGCAAAACCGCAGGAAGTTAGTGGTTGTCATCACAGTGAGTTTTAAGCCACTTAATTAAAAAGGGAAGAAATGTGCAAAAAAATGAGCAAGACTCACATTCTTCTGCTTCCTGTCAGCACAGACACAACTCAGACTGGGAGACTGTAGAACTTGGTCTAATGAAACACGCAACCCATAGACAATTGCCTTTAAATGAGAAATAAATTTTCTCTATTCTGCTGTTACTGAGGAATAGAAAGCTGTGGCCATTTTCATATAGGTTTATAATTAATTCATTAAGACTGCATGACCCTGTTCTCTGAGGCTGCATGATCACCGTGACATTTCATATAACACAAAATATTGATGAAGCACAACACTGAGCAGCTACTTAACTTACGAGCCTCTGGATAGATGCATTAGTATAAGAGGATGTAATAAGTAAAACAGTTACTGAGACTAAGCCCTGGCACATTTGCGGTACTAGATTTTGGGTTGAATTGTATGAGTTAAGCCACCTACAAAACAATTTGGAAGAATAGATATGTACGCCTGTTTATGACTTCTTTAGACTGATATAAAGTAGTTCATTAATTTTAACTGCATGAAGCAACTAACATAATTAACAGGAGAGGAAATATTCTTATCCATGCAGAAAGACATGCTACCACTATTATGTCAACATATTTCATTGTGAGCACTGGAAAATATACGACTAACAGGAAAACAAGATTCTTATACGCTTCCAGTGTCTCCATTTAATAAAACATTCACCGCTGCAGTTTGCCACTGAAATACCTTCAGTTCTGTAGGTTTCAATACATCACCACATCTGCAAAGTGCAACTTAAATATTTTCTGACAGCCTGTATTTTCATTTCTTCCCTTTAACCACTCATGACACCAACCATGCTGCTGTCTACGAGAGCGATGCTTTTTCTCCTTCAGCTGGCCAAGAGACATGCCAAAATCCAGACCTTTATCACTTTTGGAGACAGTATCAATAAAAAAACGCTTGCATTTAGGAAACTCCAAGTTATGCAAAATGACATTGTTTTGCTAATTTCCTCAGCAACATGCAAGATTAAGCACAGTCTTTTTGCTATCTTTTTACCAGCTTTTGATTCAAGTTCAAGTGCTCATTCCTTTCCTTTTGGGATTCTCTGTGTTCTGTCTCAGGACATGCCAAAGATTCAGCAATGCCCCAGGAGGAAGGCCTTTACTTCTTCAGCAATGGAGCCTGGACTAAGGAGTAAATTCTTCCAGGACCTCATCAAGCTGCATCTTTTTGACTTTCCTACCTCAAAAAACCCCTCTCCAAACACTATCCTTATTTCTACTTTGTCTCACCTGAACACAACAACGCAGAGTAAAAAAACCCAACATCATAGAAACAGTAGCTCTAATACTTTATTAAAACTT
This sequence comes from Fulmarus glacialis, assembly GCF_000690835.1. Taxonomy (NCBI): domain Eukaryota; kingdom Metazoa; phylum Chordata; class Aves; order Procellariiformes; family Procellariidae; genus Fulmarus; species Fulmarus glacialis. The sequence continues at coordinate 15,081 of NW_009213942.1, forward strand.
GAGCATCCCCATGCTTTTCTGCTGAAGAGGAGGTGAAAAAAGTGTATAGCCATACTGCTTTCTGGACATTACACAGACAAAGATACTGATAGTGTGTCATAAAAAGCCATACAGAAAAGAACATTTTGAATATTGAAAAGATACAAATGGCATAAAGCATCTCAGGACGCACTTACTGTGAATTTTGTCACTTTGCCGCATATCTAATTCACACCTTCTTTCCCAGCTTGAGAAAGATACTCTGAAACAAGTCCCATTGTTAAATGTAATTAACTACTTCTGGAGCATTTTGACACCATCTACTTTGGAAATAACATTTAGTGATATGACTGAAATAGAGAATAGCACAGCATTGTTCTCTGCTTACAGGAGAATATTTTCTGCATTGTACCATCTACTGAGTAAATATTGCAAAATAGTCTCTGTGAACGAGCTTTTAGTAGGAAGAAAACATCATTCGTGATTAGAAAAAATGCAAGGAATTCAGAACTTGCTCAAGAGCGCACAACTGAAATGAATATTGCAGGAAGAGGATACGCAATTAAGAAATCCCAAAGAACGTAACATCGTTTTCTTTCATCACTTGGCCCACCATGCACTTAACCTTGGACCTCCGCCTGCCTGCTGCTGCCTTTTACAGAATTCAGAATGAGGATGGCTGACAGCTCGCTGAGCTCTCCATCCCTTGCTGTGGAACTTGCATGGTGCACAGAAGAGTTGAAAATACTCTTTTTTAAAAATGTATTTGTTTATATGAAGTTTCTCCATACTTAAAGTTAGAGTCACAAGTTGCAGTTAGGAGTGTACGTTATAACGAATAGCTGTCCAAACCAGCTTACATTAAAATGTTGGATCTGACTTTTCCTCAAGTTTAAAATAGCAGTTTCTAGGAGTTTGGCTTTATGCTTATGTAGTTTCTTGAATTAACTCTGTGTACATCAAGTCTGTCACTTGCAGCCTATATTTTATTTAATATTGTATTTTCCACCTAGAAAACATAACTTCTTCAGCTAAAAGGAAAAGTTGTTAGCTTACAATCTTTTGTGTCCTGTAATAGAAATAATTATGCCCAGCTGAACACAAAAAGGCCCTTCTTAATTATCTTGTCCAGTGAGTCCCATGGTGTAGCCAGGCTTTGTAAACTTGTTATAAGAATTAATTAGAAAAAAGCCTTGAAAACAAATTTAATTATATGGCCTCCGAAATGTCTACAGCAGGACAATAATACCATCAGGAGAAAAAAGTGGTAGACTACTTTGACAAGACAGAACAAAAAATCTCTACTTTAGACTTATTTGAAAATGGTCTAATGATGAAAAATTTGTAAGTCATAAAAAGGATATAATAAAGAGAAAAGCAAGGCCATGTAGATATGATCCTCTGTAAGTTAAGGACTTCAGCTTTGTTTCTTTATTCTTACAAATCTTTTCTTTCCCACACAATTTCCAAAGTTCCGCTAAATATACCATATGTGATGATTTAGAAGAGGACAATACTGAATTATTTCCTTAAAACAAACTTTACAGTTTTCTGATATGGCCATATCTGTCATTTCCCATGGTGAGGGAGATTAACTAATCCCATAGCACTGCCTATTCATAGATCTCTTGGCCTTTCCAACAGACATCTTCACAGATCAAACAGAAAGGCACACAGCTCCCAACTGGGATTGCCATTAGGGCAAGATGAAAAGTAAAAATTAGGACTGATGAAAATATTTTACCAGTTCATGCCAAGTTCTTTTGATCAGATCAGGCTGCTTATATGTGAAGAATAGAAAGCTCATTTGCTGATTATTTTCATTAGAAAGGAAAGCTAGCTTACAAGAACTTCTGAGAAGCTCCTTTTCCAATGCTGCTTCCATGAATTAACCCTTAGGACAGCCACAAAATTCTGCAATCAGCTTTAAAAACACACAGAGATTAGGGACTAACATCCACCTGGAATGGATGTCATGGATGTTTTCGCTGTTAAAAAAATTGAAGTCAAAGCCAAGAAAACTACTACATGTAAGTAGCAGTTAATTTATGCAGTGTCTTACTGTGAAGCGCAGTCTTTCGTAGCATTTTGAACACTGGCTTTAGCCCGGCTCTACCATTACCTGCCAGCTAAGATGCTTAAAACATCGTAAGGTGTCCTCATACTTTAGGTGTGAAAAGAACAGGATGCTAAAGTAGTTAAGTAAATTTCTAAAATGCCACTAAAAAGATTTAGAACTTATATACTGCAGTATTAATCTTGTGTCAATTTGTTTCCTTTTGGAAAATAAGAGGGCATATAAATTGTGTGTTATCACCTTAGTTGTACTAGTCTTGTATTTCAGCTGTATCTTGTACACATTAGATTTATTTTGACATTATAAAAAGGACTATCCAGATATCAAACAATAAAAAAAGTCAAAGCTAAAAATAATTTGATCACAATTCCCAAACTTTTGGAAATATTACTTGCATCTACTGTAAATACTGTAATTTATAGTGACAATATACAACAGGAATTTCCCTCATTCAATCCAAAATACCCTGGTATGACTCAATTTCTCATAAGGAATTATAACTATGATTTAATAGTTTATAGGAAGCACACACAATACAGATCTAAGAAATAGATTATGAATTTTATCATTATTTACCGTATTTGAGGAAAACATTACTTGAAACTCTAATTACATATCAGTAGCACTGATAGGTTGCATGATAATGACCTTTAAAATAAAGGAACAATACCATTGCTGAAATAAGGTAAATTTGATGTTACAGTTTGGAAGCCTTCAGTTGCTTCCAGTTGTTGTAAATGAAAAAGGAATCCAAAAAGAGAAGTGCTTTCCCAAATATGTAATACACACTTTAAAGAAATACCATACTCGGGCACACTTAGCAATATATGATTTTATGGAAAAAAGAACATTTGTGTTGCACAGATGTGTGCTGAATGTCTTTCTGGCTAATACGGTAAGTATTTCATTTTAGGCAGTTAGAAAGAAAAATATTTCCTTCCTGTTCTTGTTAAGTAAGAAGCCTAGTAATAATGACACAGAAATACAAAAGATGTCATCAGCTTCCAGCCCAAATCTCACAGTGATTAGGATCTACTTTTATAATGGCTTAGAAATTCATTTCTTCTATATATTACAAGTTTCAAATGAAGCCCAGTGACAGACTAGACAAAAACTAAAGACAAAATGTAATCCTCATCTTCAGCATTTCAAGTCCAATTTTTTTGTTGTTGTTTATCTTTTGAGAAACTGGGAGGTCTGAGTAACTAAAGGAAATGGCATACCTTGACAGTTATTGAGTCCCTGCTGAAAGGATGGTTTTGCTGGTTATGACGCACTGCAATTTACAGTCCAATATACTAAGGAAATCAAGACTGCTTTTATCACTACTACATCTTAAAGTGGGAGCTGCTGTAGCTCATAATTTCTGTTGAGCTGGATAACCTGCCCTGATTGCTTAAACTAGCTCTGGCCAAGCAGAAGCATAGGAAAAAAATGATGCAGACTCTATCAAGTATGCAGATATCCCAAAATCATCCCATGAAAAACAAATATGTAAAACCTGAATTTGAATTCTACTTTTTGATACCAATTCTTGATGAATGACAAATTAATTCCAAATCAAAGTTGAACTTGAATATGATCTAGATCTGAAATATTCGTATTAACTGTGACTGGTTTTGCTCCCTTTGTGCCCTTTGGTTTTGTTCTTAAGCTAACTAGAAAGGGTTAGGTCCCCAAAAGATTTTTGTCTAAAAATTCATTCAGCCACTCAATCCTCTTATCTTTTTGCTTAGAAAAAATGGGCTCTCCCAGAGACTATAAATGATTTCTGACTTAATGAGGTATCTTACAGTGCCTCAGAGCACTTCTCTCATAAATAATATGGGATTAAATCATTCTTTAATTGAATCTTGGACTGTTCAGAAACATAGAAAGGGAACATATAAAGCTTGCCCCCTGTTGACTTCTTAATGCTGTCAAGTTTTTGAAGATTTGTGTCAATGCAATGATTAAAGAACACACATATGGAGGAAACAGCTGGAGATGACTCCAGTTTAGCAATTCCCAAGACTCTAAAGTTGCAAGAACTCACCTGAAAATGAGATATCCCAGTGCCAATCTCAGTCCAACCTCCTCTAACTCAGCAATTTGTCGCTCCTCACACTCAGTTTAGGGCAGCTCAAAATCTTGCTGTGGCACTGGTGATGAGTTGTGTCTATTCTCAGACAGGGCTCTGACAGTTATCTCTAGCTAACATCGCATTTGGCCAGCACTGCCTGCTTTGGTGTCATGAGTGGGCTCAGCAATTCACACACGGTTAACAAGTGCTGCTGTTACCTACTCAGGAACGTTCTGCTGTACCCAAATTATGAACTCCCAGAGAACACAAAGAGGTTGTTACACGTATGTTTTAGCACAATAATGACCTGATTAGTTTAAAACTGAACAGTAGCAAGCTGCTCTCTGAAGAGTCCACCTTGGATGGCAAAAGTCCCTCTAGCCAAGCATACACAGAAACTGACTTATTAGATTGGTTTGGCTGGAAAGAATACCTCACCACTGCCAATTTCTGTGTATTTGCCATAAGAAATTTTTTTTTTTTTCATCTGAGACTAAGACCAGTCAGGGAACAAGAAATATTTTTCTCTTAAATCACATTTAAGATGTCATTTCTTTTCCTGACAGCTTTCTCTGCTGACTTTAGTTCTTTCAGCAACTGGGGCTCAGAGCACGGGGTTTTTGTTTGTTTCTAAAAGCAAAGACACTTCCCTTGCCAGGTAAGCCTTTCAAGTTCTTGCAGCTTTACTTTAAACAAATTCTTAGTTTCCTAGATTGTGCTGGTTTTGGCTGGGACAGAGTTAATTTTCTTCACAGTAGCTGGCATGGGGCTATGTTTTGGATTTGTGCTGAAAACAGTGTTGATAACACAGGGATGTCTTAGCTACTGCTGAGCAGTGCTTACACACAGTCAAGGCCTTTTCTGCTCCTCAACACACCCCACCAGCGGGAGGCTGGGTTTGCACAAGGAGTTGGGAGGGGACACGGCTGGGACAGCTGACCCCAACTGACCAAAGGGATATCCCATACCATGTGACGTCATGCTCAGCACATAAAGCTGGAGGAAGAAGAAGGAAGGGGGGGACGTTTGGAGTGATGGCGTTTTGTCTTCCCAAGTAACCATTATGCATGATGGAGCCCTGCTTTCCTGGAGATGGCTGAACACCTGCCTGCCGATGGGAAGCAGTGAATGAATTCCTTGTTTTGCCTTGCTCATATGCGTGGCTTTTGCTTTACCTATTAAACTGTCTTTATCTCAACCCATGAGTTTTCTCACTTTAAACCTTCTGATTCTCTCCTCCATCCCACTGAGGGGGAGTGAGGGAGAGGCTGTGTGGTGCTTAGTTGCCGGCTGGGGTTAAACCACAACACTTAGATATATGTTAACGTTGTGAGAATGCTCTTTCTGTCACAAAGAGAATTTCAAGTATGGCTGCATATATAAATCACAACAGTGCGTGACAGATTTTGCAAGTTAGCCGTAGCCAAAATGTTAAATTTTGTGATTTCCTTAGCCCAAGGATCATATAAACGTAATTTTGTTCTTCAGAAGTTGTAATTATTTGATGTGTTCATTTCCAATAACCTTTTACGGGAAAAACCATAGGGCATGTTATGCCTATGTGTTAATCCCCACAGATCAAACCAGGAGATGCATTCAGATTAGGCTCAGGCTGTAGAAAGGAAACTGAAAATTATGCATAGTTTACAAACTGGTTAATAAACACTTCAGATAAATCCATAAAATGGATACATCAATTAATCAAAGTCAAAATATCTTGTGGACTCATTAAAAAACAATAATTAAATCTGTTTTTTTCTGTTGTGTTGTTTTGGGTTTTTTTAGGGTTTTGTTTTGTTTTTAAAAGCAGATTTCATTTTGACAGAACATTTAGAAATAAACCTTGTGAAAAACAGAAATGCTAATGTGACTAACAGCACAGTACAGGAAAGGTAATGACATAATAGTGAAAAGTAATAATATATGAATGCTTCAGAATAGATTAATTAAATAAATGTCTATACATAACACAGAATTCTGACGGATTAAAATTTCAGTTCAGGAAAAGAATAATATAGGTTTGGAAGCATATCTCTCCTTTTCCAACCAAGAGGACAGCAAATACAATATTGTAGAGGAAATCAAAAAGGCTATAGAGGCTGCAAACACAATTATAATGAAACTTCAGTTATATTATGATTAGGGTAATTAGGCTAAATGAACTAGAGAAAGATGTTGATATTGAATTTTTGGACTTGCATTTTATATGTGTTCTTCAAGGAGCAGCCAGGTAGCACAGTCACAGGTAGAGAAGCTTCTGGTTAAGGCTCAGGACTTAGTTAAAAATATTGTGTAGAAAAGGTACAGTGGTGTAGTAATCAAAATATCCTCAACTTCAACTTCATTGTGGGTGCAACAACCTCCCAAAATGAGGATAACTATGTTTTCCTCTCCAAAGGAAAGCTATATGAAAACATAGAAATTTGCTGGAAACTAACCAATGGATCAAATCTTTGCAAGATGGTGGATACAATTGAAAGGCACTGTACTGGAAGTTTGGAATAAATGCATGCAGGTAATACTTGAGAAAGCCAAAATAAAACCAGCAGGATTCTTTTTTTCACATAGCTGCAAATCCTTACTTCTTACTTCACTGATGACTTGAGCTGTACGAAAGTTTACTCAGTAGAGCAGAATAAGCACAAATCTAATTGCCTAAAGATTAAAGAGAAAACTTAGAGAAATCTCAAGAAATAAAAAGAAAATTAATAAGGATTTAAAGATACGTTTCTCTGTTTTGTGAGGAAGCAGCAAGCCAGGACTAGGTGCAAAGCATAAAATTAAGACAAAATTTTATTGCTAGCTTTTTTTTTTTTAAGCTCTGACCTCATTTAGACTGATTCACAGGATGTTAACTCTTCTGTAAAACTCCAGGAAAGTTGATTCATTCCTTGCTATAAAATTCAAACATGTATTTTTCTTAAGTTAAGTTGTTGTTCTAAGTATGGAAGGACCCTAGTGACACTGGAAATAGAAAAAAAACATTCGATAAAGTAAGCGTATGCATAAGAAGTGTGTTGTTCTGGCTTACCTATTAGAGCTGCAAAAGGCAAATACTTTGGAGTCAGATGATTTCAATTAAGACAACTGAAAGCTCAAAATTTTCTGTTCAAAGAGAAGATTTTCCTGAAACTTTGAACTAATCGCACACAAAGCATGGAAATTTCACCAATACTGAAAGGGTGGTCCAGCAATTTAGTGAACAATCTTATCTCTTTACCCTTACGCACTGCAAAACCCAGTTCATTAAAGAAGTCTTTATTCAGGAAGAAAAAGACCTGGCAAAAAAAGGCAAATAGTGCATCCCTAGCAGAAATGTGGAACGGTGAAAAATTAACACTAATTCAAGCGTAAAATACCCACACTATGGCAAATGTCACTTTTTTCCCTTTCAGCTTTTATCACAATTTGCAAGCCAGGAATCAAAGGGAATGTGCCAGTCCCAGCACAGTATCACAAACGTAACCTGTCTCAGCATAAGTCAAAGCACTTCTCCTAAGCAGCGGCAAAAACACTTACAAAAAGCTTCCTCTGTGTTACCTGTGTCAACGCTGTCTATAGATTACTAATGGCTTCTGGTTGCTCCCTTGCACCATGAGAATCTATCACTATAATCATCAAGAAAAGAACCATTTCAGAGGAACCAGGCATCTCTGATGCCCCTGGGAGCCCTGCATCTTCTCCCTCCTCTCTCTGGGTAGGAAGAGAAGGAAGGGACACAGTAGGCCTTTTTACTTCTCCCTCTTAATTTCAATTTACCCTAATAATATCTCAGGATTATTACAAAAAATTACTTTAGTTTATGATAAACCTTTTTAAAATACAAGACTCTGGCTTACCTAAGAGTCAAAAGAATACAATTTTTTTTTATTGTGCATTATTCTATCATAACAAAAAGGTAGGACTAATGTACACAGTACTATAGTGAAAACAGGACCTCAGAATCCATGCAGCAAGTTCACAGCCATGAGCCATTCACAGCTTTCACTTTGATGAAAGCAACTCTGCGTTTAGAACTTTCAAACGCCTCTTCTCCCTTGCAGATACAAGCTCATATAGAAACTAAATTGCAATATGCAATTGCAGTGTACCTCACATTTGAGTGTTGAAAAGCAGCATAGGACAAACAGAGGAGTACCTGTTGTACAAATCAGTCATTTCCCATTTCTTTAGGGAAACCACAGAAAGCCATTATTTTCCTGAAGCTGTCTAGAGTGTTTAGGACTGCATGATGGAGTTGTGAATAATTTCTTTGGAAGACGGATTACTTTCTAATAGCACTGACTGAAAGTGAACCAGTTAACTTTGGACTGATACGGATGAGGCCAGGGATCAATTCTGTTTTGCCAAGTCTTTCTTCTACTAATCACCAGAAGAGGTTTGTTGGGGAAAAAAAAAAAAAATCTGTAGTAATGACATCTATGAAATTTCTATGAATTTCTAATCATGGATTTAGAGGTATTTAATTTACTTTTTTTAAACAAAGATTCATGAACGGTTGCATGAGGAATGAAGATGTTACCACACTGCAGGCTTTTCAGAGAGTTGCTTTCACTTCGATCTTCACTACTTATGTAGAATATAAACTCACTTCATAAAAGGTCAGAAAGGAATACAAAACAATTTGGATCTTGCAATCAGTTTCTTAATATCGAAAGAAATTAATGAAATTTCCACCTAGCTTGCACTGCGTTTGGGGGAGACATATGTCGTAATTAGAAATTTGACAAAACGTGGAAGGAAAAAAGAATGGGAAATAAACCCAGAGAACTAAATGAACATTTTAAAAATAACAAGGACTGACAGCAAAATGAAGTGAAGGCATTTAGTTCGGGCTTGGTTTTGAAAACTTAGACCAATTTGAAAAGTGACAGAATAGTGAAGCACTAGCCTCGGGGCATCAGAGAAAGTTTCAAAGATTAAGTTGTTTTCTTCATAACTGACTTCAATACTGAGTTTGCAGCATGGACCAACAGAGTGCTGGGCACTTAATTACAAAAGATCTGCTTGCTGTAGAGCCTGCTGGTGCTCACCACCAATCCGTCTTCTTGCTGTATCCACTTATTACAGCTGTTTCACTGTAAGCTTTTACGGAGCAAGTGCTTTGTATTGGTGAGTGTCTGCACTGTCCGTAGCATGATTTGGTGTCTAATAATTCTAGACATTGGGATTATTGCTAATAGGCTAGATACACAATTTCCTCATTTACACTAAGGGTTATGGCATGAATCATAGCATTTCATTCACCACTGTGAAGAGAACGCTTTAGCAAATATCAGGTCTTTAGTGTGCTTGTTGACCTAACCAGCTTCTACAAATATTTATCACAAACCAATAGTAGAGCAATTTTCCATTTTCCCTTATCAGTTTCTTCAAGCTAGTTCTCGAAATAGTGATTTATCAGAAGAATAATTTTAAGAAACCTCTGAAGGCAAGAAATTTTTGAACTTTACTGTACCATACCAGTAAGATTAATTTCCTACTATTGATCTTTTAAGAACTGTTTTAATAATGCTAGGCTGACAAATTAAATGCTACTAGAAAGTAAAAATGTTCATTATATTCCTGGAAGAATTATGATAATAAAGATGATGATATGATGAATATGGCCTAAAAGCACTTGAATGGAGCCTGGTCATTTGATTTTGAGAGGTGTGTTTTTTCCTAAGCTTCTGCAATAAAGCAATTTAATTATGCACAGAAAAATGAAAGAAAAATCCAATAACAGCAATTAAATAATTCTAGAAATAATAATAAAAAAGCAGGGCTTGTTTTCTGAGATTGCTTACTGCAAATTGTGGGAAAAGTCTCTGCCACGTTCATACCCTCATATAACTCACACTAAAGACAGACAATAAGAAAAGCAGATACCACCCAGTTTCTTTTATAGTTCCGGTACTACATTGGCATATTATACCCAGACAAAAGTATACAATTCACTCAATTTAAGCTATTTATTCATGAACACACTCAGCCAGTCGAGAAAATAATTCATATTTGAATGTAGTTAGGTAGGTTTAAGTATTTGCTTGGGGGACAGGGAAAGGTGAAGAACAAGGAAGAGTAAGATAAATTGGAGGTCTTCAGAATAAATTTTAAAGATGCTACATTTTAACCCTTGACACTGCACTTTGGATAAGATTTCATTGAAAATTCCTGGCCAAATACTGTTCAGTAGTTGGTAGCTGACTGAAATTAGTAGCTACTCCCTTGTTTTTTCCTCCTCGGAGACAGAACTTGGCCTGCAATGGTCAGCCATGGGTCTATGTGTGAAAACAGTGCCTTTATTTTTACTCTTTTGCTCTGAGCCTGCCTTAGACAGTTCCGATAGCTAGCTCGCTCCTACAGCTGCCCTTTTCCTTGGTGCAGTGTACCAGCTGGCAATGGACTGGCTGCTGATACAAACCTGTGAGAGTGAGTATCCTGCAGTGTTCTGTGTACTGCTTTATAAAACCTTTTTTTTTTTTTTTTTTTATGAATTTTATCAGGAAGGATTGCTTACCTGGAAATTTATACTAGAAGTCAATAATTGGGAGGGAGGGGGGGAAGGGAGAGAAAAATACAGATTTGCAAAGTGTACTGCTTAGTTGAAAATGAGTCCTGTACAGTTTCTATATAAAACACATATATTGAAGCATAGGAAGTTCTATAATCCTAAAGCATAAAGGTCTTCAAATAAGTTAGAGTTGAATTTTAATGTTTGTTGAAACAAATCCCAAATCAACATACTGTCTTGTTTTGTTAAAAGCATATAAACAAGTTCGGTGTTTGTTAATACCACTTTTGGTAAAGTTATGTGTTACACCTGAATCAATATTAATCTTGCTGCCAAGAAAAAACATATTTTGTTAAGGGATGATATATTTTTCTTCTAAAAAAAAAAATTTTCAAACAGGATGTGCGACGGTCTGAAAAAACGTATTTTAAAAACGTAGTTATTGGGAAAGAGATCCAAAAGATTTAACTTGATGGAAGCTGCATAAACTTTAATCAACATAAAGAAGCTGAAAAAAAAAACCTCTCAGGTTGCCTACACCGGTTGTAGTACCTCTGTTGTTGGAAATTCTGTCCCTCAGGTGAGTCTGATATCTGCTAGGAACAGTTTCATCTTTGAATGGTGCAGGAGTACGTACTAGATAATGTCCTGAGAACTGTCCCTATCATAGCATCTTTCATTTCATTCTATTGTATGAACTTGCACAGCTGCAAGACAACAGAAAAATAAATATTTATTGCACCTGTACATAGGTAACTTAATAAAAGAGTATTTAAAGTATTTTTTAAATTTACTTTGTTATATACAAGAGTAACACGCATTCTCCTGCCTGAAACCAGATAAGCTTAATTGGGTGGGACATCATATTTGGTCAGAAAGTAGTTTATTTTTGCATTAACATAATGCTGCCTTTGAACTTCAGAGTTGTTGAGTCATGGTGGCTGAGCAAGAGAGAGCTGTGTAATCTCTCTAAGCTTTGTCTTTTTTTACATGTGTTTTGATAAATTTGTTCAAGAAGTTAGCCTGATGGTGGGGTAATCATCTATGATTCCTTGGGATGGAAATGCCAGGTTTGTCATGCTGGCTATGTAGATGAAGCTTCAGTTTCAAAACATCTTTTTATCTCAGCTTGTTTGAAAGTGATCAGCATCATACTGGGTGGCTCCCAAGATGGATCTAACTGAATTTCAGGAAGATCATGAAAGCACTGACATGAAAAAAAAAAAAAAAAAAGACTTGAGATGGGATCCTGCTCTCACTGAATTCAGTGGACAAAAATCCCAGCTAGACCAATGGTCAGCCTTCTCCTACACGTTTACAGCATTATGTTTTCTTCTAACGAACTGAGTCTAGACATGCAGTTCTATTCTGAGCTACCACTGAAAAAAACTAAAAAAGCAAACTATTTCTCCACCATATACAATATCATTTTGCTATATTCGCATATCAAGCTCAATGAATTATTCTCAAATAGCTAATGAAATGTATTAAATCACGTGGACTATGATTTCTGTTAAGATCACTGTTGGGGGAACAGGGGACAGCTTTCATAGATTGGTATATCCCTGACAGACTAGTAAAATGAAAAAAAAAAAAAAAAAAAAAAAAGGCACTGAATAGACCAGCTAGTAGATCCATCGCATATGAAATCCTAGACACAGCAACTCCTCTCATCATAGTTTGATCATGACTTCAGCACTAAAGACTGAGATGCTTGAGGACTGTGCATGGGAAATTATTTTCACCTATACTTTCTACTAATTTTTGTATGCAAATAGTGCTATCTGATCTTTTAAAAAAGAATATCTTTATACATATTTTCAGGAAGAATTTAAGGAAGACGCCTATGAAAGGATGAAAAATTATTTTCATCAATCTGCCAGAGAAGGGAAATTGAAATTGTTACACCTTAAAATTTTATGCAGGTTTTATTAGACTCCGTAGAAGCTTCTCAATAAAAGATTACTTTCCAGCGACAATGGCTGGAGATATAATCCAGAAGGTGAAGATATCATTCAGATCTTATTGGCATTTTACATATTTAGGCTGTCTTTTGCTATTTAGTTACAGAGTCATATAGAAGTCTATGCATAAATAAGCAGTTTTGGAAAGCAAAGCTATACTCTCTCTGTAGTTGCTGAAGGGTATGTCATGCTAGGAGGATTCAGAAGAATAGAGCTATGGTCAATCTCTATTTGCTTCATAATATTTGAGCTGCATGAAGTGAATATATATCCCCAATCAGGCAGCAATTTAAATGCAATTTCTAATACCATGTTATTATGACCTCTTTCAAACACCTAATAAAACGTTGATTATGTTGCTGATCATATCCTTAGTGATACCATATTTCCAGTGTAAAGACACTTAAGCATGGTTAAGACCACTGATAGAATCATGCACTGCCCTTAAAATCTTTTCAGTATCCTTTGATTACTAGTCACTTTCTAATATCCAGATTAAATTATTCCTTTCTTAGCTTTAATTCAATGACTATGATTTATCAATACAAATGGAAAAAATGTTTATTTCAGATTTTTCTCTACAATCTCAATTGCCCATTTAATAAAACCAACCAGTTCATTAAATCTTTGTTCCCTGGAATTTTCCATCAATTTAGCCCACAATATTTTAGTCCTTCCCTGACACACTTAAGATCTTGACATCTTTTTGAAGAGAACATTTACTACATTACAGATGGACAATGGCTAATGCAAGCATCATCTAAATACAATATTACTCATGGATATGAGCTTAGTTCTCTAATTTGTGTACCTCCCTTCTCCCATCTGCCTGCCTCCATTTGCTTTTTCCAAGCAAATAGAAAAAATAGTATTTATTTAACTGCATCTTTTATTGTTTTACTGAGTCAATCCAATATTTTACCTTTTGACATTTTACCATGTCATCCTCTAAAAATGGGAACAAGCTTAACAAGCACTCTCTTTACTGGCTTTTGAACACCTAACAACTCATTTAATCAAAGCCTAATTTGTCGCAGTTTGTTGAAGTCAGTGGGAATAACATATTTTTTTAAAGCTAATCAAGTGCCCATCTGCTTCCTGCTTCAAGAATAAGTTATCCTTCTTAGCTAGATAAACTTCTTGTTGTTTGTATATTTCTTAAACCTTCAGACTAACATATTGATTGTATAATTGCTGAACTTTTACAGGGTTTTTAATTTTGCCAGAGAAATGAGACAATCATTAAGAATAAGTTTATATATTTCAGAGACCTTTAGGCTTCATGCAGAGGCCTATGTAAATTGAAAAGTTCACTTCTTAAAAATAAATAAATTAAAATGGCTCAGCAGATTTCTGTTATGCTATTCTGTCCTAATTTAACTGATACTTCCCAGTGGTCACTATATCCTATATTTCAGAATTCAAAGAGGTAGAACAAGTTCCCTTAGCTTACCAGAAATCTTTTCTACGGACATGATCCCACATCTACTGACGTCTACAGACAAAGACTAAAATGACTAGAACCAAACACAGCACAAAAGAAAAAATTCTGACATTTAATTCTATGTCTAGCTATTCCCATGTAAAAGCATGTATCCTTAATATATTATCTATGTATTAATAAAGAATTGTCTTTAAAATCATTGGCTTTTTAGAAGATTTCAGTGAATAATTTTAGAGGATGGTTACTTTGATGGGGAAATAAGTTCTTTATCTCTGCTGACAAAGGTTGGGTTTTGCAAGGTATTGATCAAATTCTTCAACTTCTTTTTTTAAAAAAAAGTCCATCAATTTTCTTGGTCTCTGGCTGCAGCCATATGTAATGAAAGTAAATACACAATGTATTAAAATCCAGAAGCATTTCAAAGGAAAGCACATTTCTCAGTGGCCATGCTTAAAAACAGATTGTAATTTCTTTAGGTAGATTTGTTTCTCTAAGTTGAATAATTTTTTAATTTTAATGTTTAATGTGTGAAATAAGTGTGAACATTACATTGTGATTTTGATATTCCATTTCTGTTCTTCCTTTAACATGAGGTACTGCCTGGATGTCATTCTCAGAAACAAAAGAAAAATCTAGAGAAACCACTGGGGTTTTCAATATTTCAGGTAGTCATAGCAAAAAGAGGTAAGTGACAGATTAAAGAGGAGGGGTTGGAAATCTCAGAATATGTTAAAACTTCCTCCTTTCTTTGTGGTGTTTTGTTGTTGTTGTTGTTGATTTTTTTTTTTTCTTTCTTTCCCCCAGCCACAGCTTTCTGAGACCTCACGATTAGAAAATTCAGACCACTGCAGCATTCACTAGCTAGGTACAGCATTTACATTTAATTTTCTTTTATCAGAATCAGACTAAGTAATTACTTCTGTGTGTAGGGTTCTGGTTGTAAGGAGTTTGGTCTCACTGCAAGCTAGCTGATCTAACTGCCATCTAGCTGCCTATGCACTAGGGTCCTGTCAAGAGGTTTTAGAAAGCCTGTCATATTCCATTTAAACTGTACATTTGCTGATGTAAAAGCTCCAGTTTGTGAATTAAGAATTTAGTTTTAACTAATATTCATGTAAATAAAATTTGTTTCTGGAAATTAAACACTAAAAGGAAGAATGGAAGGGTTTTGGGGATTCATAAGTACTAATATGATGGAAAAAAAAATGGTCCACCTCCTCTTCAGAATAGAATTCTGAAGGTCCCTGACAAATACTTACTCTTTATCATTTCTTCTTCAAGATACTATTCTACAAGGACCTAACTACATGCTTTACTTTGTAAGCTAAAGAGGTTCCAGTAGAGACACTGATTAATGGAGAGCTAAAGTCTGAGAGAAAATCCTGGTGTGGAAGAAAACGCACATTAGGCTGACATTAGACCACTTTGCCAGAATCCTCAACTTCAATGTATATGTTTATATAGCCAGATACACTCTTAAATTAAATAGTCAATATCTAATCTGAGATCTGCATATGAATGCTGGAAATCCATTAAAAAATCACCTAAATGTCCTGAAAGCACATGCCTTAAAAATATTAGATTTTAAATGGAATGAATTTCTAGGAAAAGGGAATTTTCTGTGGAGAGTTCAACTCTCTAGCTCTAGAGTTATTCAGCAAAGGTGTAAATATCTGCAACCAATAACAAACAGTTTGTAACATCAGCAGCTGGAGGAATATAAAGAAAGGAGCCATACAAACCATTCCTCTGTAGCACTCCACTGAGAAGAGAAAAACTTACTGAAAAGAGTAGGAAAATGCTTAGAGGTTTCTGACATTCAATACTGTTGGGAAGATTCAGAACTGAGTAGTGAACATTTGTGTAGATGTTTTTGACAGATCCTACTTGTTTGCCAGTGACAGAATTCATCAATACTAAATATAACTCACCACAACGATAGTCATCTTAGCTAATTTTGAAAGCAATCCTAATGCGCATCTATATGCACAGCTTTGAAAGAAATTTCTAAAAAAGAAGCTTGCTTTATGTGACAAATACTGAAAGATAAATATACTATGCATCCATATGTAGTGTAAACATAGATAACCTAGAAAGATTTTTAAATAGGCATTTTTAAAATTTAATATCATCTGATCTGCAAAGCCATATTAAAAGGTCAGAATTAATGAGTGCCTCACAATAAAATCATGCAAATTATGTCAGTCATCTTGCCAGTTTTAATAGCAGCTGACCATTATTATCCTAGATGAATAGCCATGTATTCAAATATACCCGATTGACAGATAGAATGTGTTGCTCGGTTATGCAGCAGGGCAATGAATAAACAAAACAAAAAAAGAAGTAAAGTGAGTAGATATCTGGCATCAAAACAATGGCTCTGTTGGGTACAAACAAGTAAAACATGAGGATGACATGAATTGGAACTGAACCTATTTGCATTACGGATTGAACACAATGTGCTCAATAGGAAAGCAAGCAACACTTCACTGAACAATAGCAAAATAAGTTGAATATCCCAGCAATGTTTTTATGTTCCAGAAATGAGCTTTTGTTGTTATTAACACTTCAGCCATACTTTTTTCACCCAAACTTGTTAAAAAAAAAAAAAAAAAAGAAAATCCTGGTTTGCATCTCTATTTTCAAGTCATGCCGTAGTTCTAAATATACTCAAGTGCTACAGGAAAATTAACAGTTCTTACAGCTTTTCAATCACAGATTTGCTTTGAAATTTTTTAAACAACCAGCCCAGTATTGTGCTCTGACTTTTTCTAATAAATCTCAGTTTCAAAGTCTATGCACATGGAGAATCAATTAACACTTTTGCAGGAATAAACACTCAACATGAAGAAGGCTAAAAAGATCCAGTTTGTTTAAATGCCATGCCATTTTCACAGACTTAGAAGAATGGAAAAATAATGTTTTATCTTAAAAATGAACCATAATTTATAATTAACATAGCACACTGAAAAAAAGAGATGAAAAATTCCTATTTGTTTGGAAAATGTCGTGGCATGTTCTATTTAAGGCATATCTTCTGTTCTGGTCTCTTCCTTCTGTATTACTCCTGACACATAGAATGTGCTCAGCTTACTAGTGATTGGAATTTTAAACCCATCTGTGAGACTGAAATTGGTGGAAATTTAACAATTAATTCAACACATGCAGAATGAAATAGTTTAAAAAAAAGCAAACCACACAGGAAATATCTAAAACCTGTGTTGATAATTCATAAGATAGACCAGAGTCTAGATACCTCTTCCTTGTATATTAGATATTTTGCTACTTTTCTTACTGTCAAGAGATATGGTGTTGGTAAGGCTCAGATGTGAACTTTGCCTTTCCTGAAAAGATATACAGAAGACATATCTTCCATCTTCCACCCTGAAAATGAGACTTATGTAGAACCTCAATGCTATATAGACTTTCTAATTCTGTAAGAGATAAATTTCACTGAAGGAAGGATCTGTTGAACAAGGATGTCATTTGTTTACATACTTAGAAGAAAAAACGAAATCTGAAGAAACCAACTGTCCCCTGATATTTTGAGTATTTCACATGTTTGACATCATTCCTGGTACAGCACCACCTACCTAATTTGGCATCTATAAATGTGAGAAAATGTACAAAAGGAATCATCCTAATTTTGAGTAGGGGAAACAAACATGAAGGAATAAAATCTAGAGTCTTTTATCTACTCTCATGGTCTACCTATATAACTATAATCTTTCTAAGGATTTTCATTAATGTTTAAGAGATCACGATCCTTCCTTATCTCACAGCTCTAGGGCTATACATGTTTTTAAACAATATCTTTCATACTTAAAGTGTCCTTTTAAACAAAAATGCTAGTTCTGAAAACGATTTAGGAGAATTTTGGATCTGGCTCCAAACCCATATTTGGAAGAAATCTGTTTCTTTTAGCATAAGGTAATTTGTAACACATTTTAATGCTCACTCATTACTCATATTTCTATCCCTCCACTTCCCATTTAAAGAACTGGAAATAAAGCTTTTCATACATGACAACTGTTCCTTTACATTATGACTTTTTTTGTACGCACAAATCCGAAATGTAGGAGTAAAACTGTAGTAAGCTGTTCAAGCACTAATGAAATAATGCCTTCACGATTTTAAGATTTGCACCATATCATGCTATCGTCGTATGGCTATATTTCTTTTAAAGTACATTTTTACGTAATTATCATACTGTGAAACTGGATACAGCAATATTTCAAAAGAAACTTAACAAAACAACTATGATACAAGAAAATAAGCTTTTTTCCCCACTATTTTTTGTGTTTAAGTTTCTGTTCAATTGCCTTCTAGTAGCTTACAGTAAATACGAAATAATAGTTAAGTAACAATGTCAGTCTCATAACTATTCTGAGTCAAAGGCTTGTTTTATTCTTAGCCCAGTATAGTCTTAAGTATAATATTCTGTAGTTTTTTATTTTAAATACTTATGTGTGTATGTATACATGCACACATATATATGTCTAGAGAGAGAGACACTCCAAGTATTTCCTGTTGTAGGACTAGGACATAACGAACTTCGTATATAAGTATCTGAGAGACAAGTGGAATTTACACTGGTTCCAATAAAGAAAAAGACCTGAAAACAATTTGTTGATCTTATCCTCTCAGAATTCTGAAGATTGTATAGTTTAAGATGGTTTTTCCAGTAGAATGATAATGTTATTTTTACACTTTTTTTTAGATCATGAAAACACTCATCTTTCCCCTAGAAATTAATGGGAGAGTTTTCTTTGTTTCAAAGGACATGATACCAGAATCAGAGTTATGCTTTTGAATAGCTTGTTTGAAACTTTTCAAAAATATTTTATGCAAACATAATGATCTAATACATTCAGTAAGATGACTACCAAAATCTATGGAAGTATTTTCCGGTAGGATGATCTTGCAGGATTTTCCCCATGAAGTTCTTTATGATTGTTCCTAAATTAAATATGGGTTATTGTGATCCTGATTTCTGTTTAAATTAGTATTTTAAAGCATCACCTAGCAGCCTACCAATAAAAACTACACTTTTTGACATAGGGAATCTACCGGATATGTTTATTTCCCACTGTTTACCCATCAATTTTAAACTTCAGGAGCTGAACTTTAACCGATATAAATTGCTGTCAGAGGATCCTACCCTCTATACCAGTTTCTTAACTCAGAGTAAGCAGTGTAAATATTTATGACAAAAAGTTGAATTTAGGCAATGTTGTAACAGCTACGGACTTTGCGCAGTTAGAACATTTTCTCACAACCCTCTCTACAGCTTTCCTTTTATTTCTTCTTATCATGTTGCTTGAAGGATTTCCGCTCCCCCCCCCCGTGGCCTTATGGCAATAGTACTAAATGTAAAAACTATTAAGGCAGCCCCAAACAATCACTCTGAAGGAAAGATCATTCTTCAGGCATAAGAAACCATTGTTGATTTTAAATCGGAATCACTCTCCTGGCAAGCCATTTTCCCCCAGTATACACTGTGTGTATTAAAAGATTGCTGCATTAATATCTTGCTGGAGAAATTGTCTTTCTCAACTGTATGAAATGTGGTGCTTCTTTATCAGGAATTCTCTTTTGATCACATTTTTTTCTCCTTATACTTACTCTATCAGTGTAAGATACAGATTTGATGAGCCACGCATTTATTCACCTCCAAGTCACTTGACTTCTAATGTATTTCTAACAATCTGGCATAGCCTTGAGTCAGAATGAAGAAATAGTGAGTAGCATCATGGGTAATCGCATTTGTGGGGTTTTTGGTTTGGGTTGTTTTTGTTGTGGTTTGGTTTTTTGGTTGGATTTGGGTTGGTATTTGGTTGTTCTTTTTTTTTTTTTTTTTCATTAAAACAGATGAAACAGTGATAATTTTAACAGTGTAAATTAGAAGGAATATTTCCATCAGGAGGCATTCTGTAGGCAGAATTGGTTTGGCCAGCCTGCAGTAAGAAGGAACAGCAGCTTTATTGCTTCCAAGGGTTTTTTTGGTGCAAATGGAGGACTGTATTAATGAACAGTTTGCAGTTTGAGACTGGTGCTGATAATGAGGAAAAATTAACAGATACAGGGCTGAGAACTGTGAGTTAACAGTGTAGCTGGCAGCTATTACAGAATTCCAAGCAAATTTGTGACGAGATACAGTAAATCCTGACCAGATTCCTGGATAGAAACAAGATTAGCTTATCTTAAAAGAAATTTTTAAAATGCAGACAAATAATCAAAAGCTCTAGCTATTAAATTACAATCTGTCAAGAAATAGTAAAAAGTATAAATATAGATCATGCTATTGGGTAACTATTTCATGAAGACTTACAAAAGAAATCCACAAGGCTCAAAAAAAATCCCAAAGAATAACTATGGAAAGATAGCAAAAGCAGACATTAGTTTATAGGAGATCACACCTTGTATCTACTTGTATCTACTTTGTTTGCAATCATTTTGAGTAAGTATATTCTGAAAAATAACTCCAGCAGTCAATTGGAGATCCTTCTGTCCAGTTACAGAAACCAAACAATTGAAACACCTGATCATTTAATTTCCCCCTTCCTTTTCATTACTTCTGTTGTCTTCTATTATCATCCTGTCTCTCGCTCTCTTATTATTTCCAATTTTCCACCGCTATTGCATGTGCGGCCCCTGTCAGGACGGTGTTCCCAATCCTCCCAAGAACCAAGCACACGTTCGGTACCAGAGGAAACCAAGTTCTGGGCAATTAGATCAACCTGTGAGCCCAGGATTTTCACAGGAATGAATGGGCTGCGCCAAATCACCCAAGGCATCACCTTAAAAACGACAGTAACTTCAAAATTAAGTGTCACACTTGGAAAATTCATAGCATTCAGAGAGACTCAAAGAACCAAAAATCAAAGCCAGAAAAATAATGGATTTTACATGAAACTTGCATGGGAGAATGATGAAGTCCTTAATTCAAATGCTGTTACAATGTGTGCCTAGATAAGGAAGCATTTGAAATTTTAGGAGCCCTTAAGTACAACAGAGTTTTACTGTAACACCCAGAAGTTGTCCCTCAACCACTGAAAATTAAATACTCTGTCATGAGGGACAAGGCTTCTCATGAGGCCAGTCCAAGTATGGGGAACGAATTGCTTAGGAAATTAAGAATCACCTGCCTCAGGAGCAATGCGATTTCATTGATCGCAAGTTCTCTAGCACAGATATAAAGATCTTATAAACAAAAAAATCAATCACAAGAACACATATCATTTCAAAACAAAAATACTCCACTTGATTTGCTGCTGCCTGTTAGAGAAAAAGATCGAAGAGTTATGACAGCCATTAAATAACATTATATAACATAACCTGAAAGGTGCTTGGGTACCCTGGTAGGAGGTCATACGTGTATATTCTATTCCATACGTCCATTATAAAATACTGAGCAACTCATGTAACTAATCAAGATAGCATGGATGTTAGATGCATATTACATTTTAACAGTTACAGTTAATTAGGGAAAACATTACATTTGCTACTGCTTCCCGACTGATGGTGTATGTCTGACTCAGCAGGCATTATGCAGTTTACAATTCATCTTACAGTCCATTATTCCCTTCCTACAAAAGGACTACAGTTTCACAAGGGTTTACTTTAAAACTCGAAAGTTCAGCTGAGAATTAAGTGGTCTATAAAGAGTCTAGACAGCCTATTCACTGTGTACCCACATAAGATTTGACAGAAGAATAAGAACAGTAAGTGATAAGTACGTACTTTCTTCTCCTGTCTTCCTGTAGGTGAGTAGCAGGTTACGTGAAAAAGGGAAGAGAAAGTGGCTACAGGCAAGGCTGACCCTCTCCATGCAGGCAGAGTTGCTATTTGCCACTGCTCCACAGAAATGGCAGAAAATGACTTTGCTGAAGAATTGTGGAATAATGCAACTCTGAACACAGATATAATTACCTGCTACCATTTTGCATAGAGCTTGCAGGAAACCCACCATTACTAATAATCATAGTTTTTATCCAGTTGTATATTTGGAAGACTATTCCGATGGAAATTGTCCAACTATTTACTAAAGTTGATTAAACTCCATTTTAAAATGAGTAGTTCAAAACTGACATTTTCAAACATCTCTTCATGATTTTGCAATGTAACTTCTCGTGCTTCAGTATATCCCATAAGATTGGTTGGCCATATCTGAATGTGTTATACTACAAAGTACTACTGAGTGTGAGGGATGGGAAGGACACGCTCTTCAGAGCTGCTGAAACATTAAGCATCTGAGGTCAAACGCCAATGTGAATTTTAACTGAGGAGTAGAAATGCTAGTGAAAACTGCCTTATTTTCAGCAGTGGCACAATGCCTGAAAATATCCATGTTTTCTCTTTTCTTGTTTAATTCTTGAGTGAATTATAATGTGGAATTTTTCAAAGCCCATCATCATTAAGTTTCCATTTGCATGGCACCCTACCCAATGTTTCTAGTACTTTTTACTGTTCCTCCATAATGGGCTGAAACAAAAAATTCTACAAAGTGCCCAAATTTTTTCAATTATCTGCAGCATGATGCCAGATTTGTTATGTGCCACCTCATTTCATCTATTAGTATTAGACTCCAGCAGTCAGCATCAATGCTCATTTTTTACCTGCTAGCTGCCAAGTTGCATTTCTAGAGTTGTTACGCACCTACATTTCACCCACACTGTTCTTTTCCTATAATTATTTGTAGCACCATCTCTAAACATGAAATCTAACCTTCAAATGTCATGCAATTATCCACAAAAGGGTACCTAAATAACTAAATGCAGGGTTCTTCACTCATCTCTTCAGAGATTTGATTTAGTTTGACATGTCATGAAAATAATATCCAAGTACACACTGAAATTCACATGCAAAAGAAAATATTTACTCTGTTCCCTCAACCAGGCTACAGCAGTGAACATTATTGTCAACAATATTATGTTGTTTTATCCCTTTTTCCTCCTTCCTTGAAGAGAGTTGAACTTGCAGTATTTCCAAAACACTCAACAACCTACAGCCATAATATTTACATGTTTAACACTTCAAAACATCAGTGTGCTTTAGAATACTAAAAGCAATTTAGAACATTAAACAACAACAAAAATCACCATTGCCTTCAAGCAAAAAGAAAAAAAAAAAGAGTTAACAAGAATATAATTTCGGTGTATTCTGTTGCAAATTGTATTCAGAGACATGGAGGTGAGAAATCCCAGTGGAGTTAAAATTTTGACTGCTATCTCTTTCATTGCTGTTTGAAATTTATCATAGACTAATAAAACATTAGAACAGCCAAAGCACCCCAGGCCTTGAGTTTAATTCAAAAAATAGACATGTCTTCTCTCTAATATGCTGTTGTACTGGTACATTGTGTAGTTGTAGGGTTCTAACTACTGGTGATTGAAGGACAAAATAGAATAGATTTGCAGGTAATATTTATCAGAACAACTGGCAGGCTGCTAAAAAGCAAACATCATTTTGGACAAACAATGCCTTTCTCAGGTTTGAAATAAACTCAAATGATCTTTCACAATTGAAGGAAGGTTTTTTGTTCCTTAGTATTTGTCTACTTCTATTAAGATATTTTTTCTATCAGCAGTCCTTGAATTACCTGTGCCTGACACAATAAATCCGTAAAGGTCAGAGCAACACTGGGCCCCGAGCAGGCCTGTTTGGCACTAAGGACTCCTTGTACACAGGAGCACAAAAAAATGCAAGTAGACTTTATTTTATTTTTTCTTTGAGTGCACGAGAATAGGGAAATGATACAGTAGTTTCTGCACAAGTTTTGGGAACAGAATGCCTTACCAACATTGGCAGACACTACCATTCATTAATCTTAATTCAGATTTAAAGAGATCGCGTCTGTTTGAACCCAGGGTCTGTCAAGTGTATTGCTTCAGGAATCTGCCATTGGTGCAGCTTGTGAATATCTATGAGAAGCATTGCTGCAATACCAAAACAAGACTGAAAGATGCAAGTTGAAAATGCAGTTCAAAGAGGGAGGAAAGCATCACTGCATCAGTATTCACCAACTCAGTGCAAGTTTTTTTTTTTATCTTCTTGTATTAGGAGTATGATCTCACTGTTTTGGTATCATAAACCTTTTAACCTAAAGTATTAGAGATTCTGTAACCCTGGGGAAAGGAAATGTATATGTTATTTTGACTCAAACGGAAATTAAATGGCTTCTAGTTGATTTATTGCCCATCTTCAGACCCTCATGATTATCTCTGTAGTAAACACTTCTTCCAAACTGTCACCAAGGATTGTTAGTTTGGTTGAGGCATGCAGTATGGGAAGAAACCTCTTCTGACAAAACCTCTTTTATTGCAGTGGGTCTAGACCATCTCTATCTACTTTAGTTGAAAGGTGATCCTGTTCGACTGATGTACACGGAACATTTCCTCTTGAAAAAGCAGTGACATTTGTATGACAAAAAGGTTGTGATCAACAGCCCAACATAACCAATAGTCACATGACATGTGAAGATAAGGTCAGGTCCTATATAGGGAAAATACAAAATACACCAAAACTATGAACTACAACTGCTAGCTCTCCAGAAACACTATGGGTAATTTCATGATTATGCATCTGGGAGACTGGACAGTGCTTCTGTGAAGGAATATAACATAGTCTCAGGTTTCTAAGAAAATTCATGTTTTAAAGTCTTTGTAGACCAATTTACGAGGCAAGTCACAGAAACATAGTGAGAAGTTCATTAAACTCATCACAGGAAACGCACTTATTTGCACTGTTCTGGAATTTTTTTTTTTTTTAGTATTTTTATAATTTTTTTTTCCCCTTCTAAGAGCAATTGTTATATTTTAGATGTCTAATTTGAGAAGCTATATTGATTAATAGCTGGTTTCTTGCTTTTGTAAAGAAAATGACAGCAAGTTTGCTTGACAGCAATCAAAAAGTGAATGCAAGTGATGCTTTTATGCCTAATGTATGTGGCTTCAATCCTCCAACACTTCTATCAGTGCAGTGGGATCATTCATTTTACATTTGGAAAATTCATATGAGCAAAGGTTCAGTATTATGTTATACCAGTTTAGAGTGTGCAAAATTAGCATCTTTGAGCCAAACAGGATTCTCTGGTCTCCTTGCTTCTTATTTAGAAGTGAAGTGTTCACATCCACTTGGTTCTAATTAGCATACCAAGCACACCCGTGGGGTACATACCATGAAATTGGTGGCAGACTTCTTACTGTTTTATCATCTTTTTTCTTTTATGTCCTACAGGCCAGTGACTAGCAGGCTTGTAGAACAACTGTAAATCTCATTGAACTGTTAACTTTGAATATATGCTTCTTATGGTTCAAGCGAACCGATACCCCTGTTCTCACATTTCAAATAGTTTACTGTGGTTATAGATTAATAAATGAAGAGAATTTATCAACATTTGATGATATTTTCAACATTTAGTCCTAGTCTCTAATTCTTACCCTAACCCCAAGAATTTGAGAACAATGTGGTCCACAGAGCACTGCAAGACACTGTCTCTTTCCCAGACTGCAGGACATGAAATTTTCTCTATTGCAGCCTTTCACGGGCTGTAAAACGGGGATAGACTGTGTTTACCCAACACTTAAGTTTTCAGTCACAGATATCAAAATATTTATATAACTGCCACAAAATATGATTGCAAAGAGAAGAAAAAGAAAGTAAGAAAAATTGATAGACATTAATATATAACATCAAGATTCTCAGAGAAGAGATTTTATTTAATGGCTATGATAGCATGTTATATTTGGAAACAGAGATCAGTATGTTATCATAAAGTATGAGCTGAAATGTATGCATCCAGATTTTACTCATGTTTCCTGCAAACTTACGCAAAAGAGGAGTTTTTCCCCTGTGGAAATACTACATTTATCAATTTTGGGTTTTATTATTTTTGATTCTTAAGATTGTCATTGTCTTTTTTATCATTTAGAATAGTGCTGAACTAAAATATATTGTGGCTGAATTTTTATGGAGAAACAGATTCAACATATGCTCTTGGACAGCACTCTTATAGGGCTCTAGCCCCACAATCTCATTCAGAGACATTCTTGCTGTAGATTCCTCTGCAAACACTGGGAAGCATCTATGAAATACTGTGGACGCAGAGCACCTGCAGTCATATTTAAGTAGTACGTGAAATGAAGAAGCACTTGGCAATCAGTTCTCATAACTTAAGAGGGCTGTTCAGTGACCAAAAAGAGAGGACAAAAAGCAAAAGCCACACATTAACCTTCCCTTTCTCTGCTCTTTGCTTCTCAGACTGCTTGCCTCTCCACATTTCTATGGAAAATCCCAGTGCCAAAGAAATGGTTGCTTTGTTTGTTTTCAATTGTGCTGACAATGTTAAGCAGGCTTAGAGTGGAAAGGCAAGAAAGAAAAAGTAGTAACAGAGGAATGCATAAAGGTGATGAGTATTACAGAGTACTATCAAAACTGTGAGACCGCCTAGAACTGGCATTATATTTCAGGTTATCTTGAAGAGGTACAGCTCCTGCCATGTTTGGCACCATGTCACAAGGATTTATTTTTATTTTATTAGAAAGATATTAGTAGAACAGTTGAATAAAAAATAAGGACAGTTTTGTTTTCATACTAACACTTGATTTGAATTCTTTATGGCACACAGTCTGTAAGTAACTCATCGCAGGAAAATTATTTCCTTTGATTTGCAAACTCAGAACAAAACACAAAAATATAATTCTAGAGGAGACTTGACAGTCTCCCTGAAAGAATGACTGTACTCAGAATCTCCCCTTATGAATCGACATAGCTGATCATCATCATTAACTATTGGGGGATCTTTATACAGATAAGTACTTTGCTTAGACAAAGGGATTCTTAAAGTGCCCAAAACTATGTGCCATCTCTAGGGTAATTGCATCTGTTACCACAAGAAGGACTGAGTCAGTAGAGGAAAGAGAGAGAAGGGAAGAAACCGTCCAATGTAGTCTCAACCTTTATTCATTTCTGAGTCTTCTGTGACTTTATTAGATTTACAAACCAGCTTGAGTGCTGAAATGCCTCCCTAAGGCATCATAATGTCTGGCCACTAGATGCTCAAATTTAATAGCAAATATTGTCTCCTATCACTGAGCAACTGAGCTATTGCCCCACATATTCACCTAGGTCCCCTCCTTTAGGGGGGGAAGGGGGAGGGGGAAAAGAAATGCAATAGCACCAAAGTGTCTTTCATACTATAACAGTGTCCTCCTAAAGGAAAGGCAAAGAACCAAACCTGAACATGCCAAGATGATGATGACTCATGTTTTATAGAAGCCAGAAGACTATGGGGCAAATAAAGATTTCCTTTAATAGATTACATAAATGTATTCATAATGCTTTAAATACTAAGAAAAAAAAACCCAAAGACTTTTACATAGTCCGTATAAGCTGAATACACAGAAGTTAGTAATGAAATAAAGTGAAGCTTCCAACTCTAATGCAATAATTGATGTGTCATTTTGAAACCATGTGTGTTATTTTCTCATGATTAGGACTTATTCAGGCATTTCTTCACTCATTTCATAAAAGTTTAAAATCTCACTTAAAATAGAAGGAATTGCAAGCTTTTCCATGGTGAGTTGTTAGATGACAACATGATAATATATGAAATGGCCCTCAACTTTGCAACACAATATGACTCATATGTGTTAAGAGTTAAATCACAGGCACTATAGCAAAAAGATCAAGGACAAGAGCTATACTTTGGTTTTAGTGGACTTGATATGAGGAAAAGCCATAGCAACATGAGTGATGCAGAAGTCTGATCTATGATTGTTATCTCCAAATTTACAGTCCTTGATAGACTTGTCTTTCATGAATTTAATAATTTTTAACTCATTAAATGATTTGGCATCCTCCAATATTGGATGTTACTAGTTTTATGAATTAGTTACACATATGAAAGTGTCATGGTTTAACCCCAGCCAGCAACTAAGCACCACACAGCCGCTCGCTCACTCCCCCCACAGTGGGAAGGGGGAGAGAATCAGAAGGGTAAAAGTGAGAAAACTCATGGGTTGAGATGAAGAGAGTTTAATAGGAAAGCAAAAGCTGTGCACACAAGCAAAGCAAAACAAGGAATTCATTCACCACTTCCCATCGGCAGGCAGGGGTTCAGCCATCTCCCGGAAAGGAGGGCTCCATCATGCGTAACGGTTACTTGGGAAGACAAAACGCCATCACTCCAAACGTCCCCCCCTTCCTTCTTCTTCCCCCAGCTTTATATGCTGAGCATGATGTCATATGGTATGGGATACCCCTTTGGTCAGTTGGGGTCAGCTGTCCCAGCCGTGTCCCCTCCCAACTCCTTGTGCACCCCCAGCCTACTCGCTGGTGGGGTGGGGAGCGGAGCAGAAAAGGCCTTGACTGTGTGTAAGCACTGCTCAGCAGTAACTAAAACATCCCTGTGTTATCAACACTGTTTCCAGCACAAATCCAAAACATAGCCCCGTGCCAGCTATTATGAAGAAAATTAACTGTGTCCCAGCCAAAACCAGCACAGAAAGAGTACATCCTTTTTCTTGTTCTGATTCAACTACTGAGTACTACTAATAAATTACAGAAAATGTATGTATTGGATTAAGAGACAAAATTAACTCTTGTCCTCCCTCAAGCTTTCTTTACAGTCTTGCCTGTAAAGATTCAATACATTCCAGTAGTGATGTGCAGGTTTTTTTTCTTGTCAAGTAAAAAGTCAGAAATTTTGTAATTTGATTGGTCCCTAAACTATTGTACTAAACAGCACAGTTTCAGTCTATAATTAGATATGCAGGAGAGGATGTTTTACCAAACTAAGGGCCTACATTGCATGGTTTTAAGTAATTACACCCATTATTTTCATAAATCCTTCTTATGAGTTTTAGGCTTGCTATCAAAACATTCCAAGATTTAGGGTTTGAATGCTATCTTTCTTAAAATTTAGGAATAAATATCTTGAGGGGAGTGAACTTTCCTCAATTACATGTCCAAGTTGCAAGAAATGACAATTTGAAGAGGATATTGATTTTCTCCGAATTGCTGTGGTGGTAAGACTGATGTGAAGAATTTGGGGTCAGTCTTCTACATTTCATTCTCTGTGTTATTCTCCCTTAGAAATTATCCTATTTAAGAAAAGGTAGAATATTAAAGTGGAAAGAGTAATACTTTTAGTAGAATGCACCTTACTTTCCACTAACCCCAAGTTCACTTCCACTGCTGTAATAAGTCATGTTACATTTCACACCTTTTTGCTATGCAAATTAAATCCTTGTACAATTGTATCCTCTATTTCAATATGTCAGAGGGCTGGCTCTGTATCGCACATTGAATAGATATGTGCCATGTCCACGTTCAGAGTGGTGGCATTCTGTCTGCTGGTTACCACAGGAGACCCTGCAGAGGTATGCAAAATGGAAGCCTCAAGAGAACATCCCAAAGAATCACATTAAATGAAAGTGCTCATTAAAAAATATAATACTCTATAAAATTCAGCATTAATTTAGGGGACAAGCCAGGGTGAATTTCCAGGTCTTGCACTCCAGGGGATGGATTCTGGAGCTGTAGAGAGACTAAATGAAAACTCTGATGTTCTGAGCTCACTGAACTCTGTGATGGTATCAGATACATAACTATATCAAGATCATAACTAAAGAGACCACAACAGATGCAATCCAGACCTTGTCTGTAATGAAAAAAAATCTACAGATCACTAACAGGAAAGGGGACCATAATGATATTGGTTTTATATGTAAACTAAAGGTTAATCTATTTGTGCTTTCCCCCAAAAGATATGTATGTACTTCTGTATAATAAAACCTGACTTCAGCTTTGAAACTCTTCTGTTGCCAGTCTCCAGTGCTCTGATGTCAACTGTGGAAAATACAATACTCAGAGTTCACCCTGTGCATATGCAAGAGTATATATCTGCATATGCACAACTCTCTACATATTTGCAAGTGAGCTTCTCTTGTAGAGCTTAGCCCATACATTTTCTTCCACGCACAAATCAGACCTATAACTAAAGAAAGCTTTTTTCATTTCCTGTTCACACAACAGACAACATGAAAAATTAGTTCCATGGCAGATGAGCACCCTGGCAGCACTTTGATTTGTCACAATAAATAAGACTTCTGTAAAAGCCTAATATATTAAGTTGATGTCAGCTGCTGACAAAAAGAGTTAAAGAGCTCCCTCCAGAACATTAGATAGTATTTGCATGTTTGGATGATATTTCGCAAGTACAGAGCTTTTTCAAGCTTCTAAATGGGGGTTGGAATCAGTTTATATCTTCTGGAAGAAAATTGTTTAAGTCATTACATTGTTTCTTTTAAAAACTACTTTAACAAGGAATGGGGAACATGTATTAGGGCATATACGTTGACTTCAATGCGCTTGGGACTGCATTGAGTGTGAAAAACATGCCTGTCATCCACACAAAGTTGAACTTCTCCCCCTCGTCCTGACCTATCACTTTTTCACTGTGGCATGTGGGTTATTCTTGGTGCATTTTGTGCATTCTTGGTGCAATGCTTTTGTGCATTCTGAGATTACAGAAGTGCTTGTATATCCTGTGACATTGTTTTTGAGGTGAAAGATTATGTTGGAATAAGTTGAGCATCCCTGACAAAGACTGCGCTTGCAGGAGTTCATGGGCCACTAAGGAAATGAAGTCATTTCAGCTGTGGAAAGCACTTTTCAAGAACTGAAAAGATCACCTGCTAAGCATTGTTCTGAAATTGCTAATATTTGTTTTTGTAAATTATAGAGTTCTTTGAATTTGTCATTAAACTACTTCTGAGAAATTCATTTAACTGATAACTCTTCCAAGGAAGCTTTCATAACTAAGTATTTGCATTTCTAGTGTTAGACTTTGAATCAGATTTAAAAGAAAAAAGTGGACGTGTTAACTGGATTTTAAAAGCATTTAAGTATTAAGCAGTAGATCATCTAGAAGATCAAAGTTTACTCCTGAAGCTCACTGAAAGATTTTAAAAGCTCAGCGATCTTTGTAGGAGAACTTCTTATATAAAATATGATTAGTAGCTGATGATTAAGAAAAAGGCATTTCAGGGCTATTGCTATACCTTCAGTTTCTATTCGTATCAATAGAAATAAGTACTGCTGCCTAATGCGGTCGCTTGTAACAGCATCTTATTTTTGTCACACACCACAAACCATAAGTAAAATAAGGCAAATTCTACAAAGAAGCTATTCTAATGAATCAGTGAAATAACGAAAGGAATAAAAGTGGTCTAATGTTTTTAGAACAAGAAATCAAAATCTGAAGATCAATTTTTTCCTTTGTTAATGGCTAAGAACCTTCATAAGCAATTAGCAACATGATTCCATATGACGATGACTGAAAGGGAATTTACCATTATTCCAATAGAAATTGAAAGTTCTTGAAAATGAAACAACTCAATAAAAACATTTTTTTTTAAATGAAAATTCTTCTTGAAAAAAACAAACTCTTTTGATCAAGTGTAGGTCTTTTGCCTGATAAATTTGACTTTGGGGTCTTTGCAAACATCAAAAACATTTTTTCTTTTCCAATTTGACTCACATTTTTGCTTTTCATTCACCATCATCCCAGATGTTATGCAAAATACACCTCTGAATTTGTGTGCTGCTCCATCTCTGCATTAACAGGCAAAACAGATGAATTGGCAATCTTCACAAGATCAAGAACAATGATGTTTGTTTACATTTTCTAGCTACCATGTTAAAAGAGTTCTCAGACAAGTGAAATGAGATAGCTGGCATAAACTGCTAGTGCTTTGCTGACTCCCAAGCCAGCTGTGTTGATTTGCACACACTGAGTTTCTGACCCATTGCTTCATCAGTCAATAAAATTTTACAGTTTATTTCTGCCACCCTGATGAGGCAGGATTCCAGTCAAGTTACACTCCATTAAATGAATGCCATCCATACACAGTTACAACAAGCCGTTATTGGGCCTTCACCATAAAATGACAATAAACAAATACCTACTCCATACTGAGAACTAATTAGATTTGCATAAGATACAATCTGACTCAAAAAGAACATCTCTATAGTAACCCCAGGCTTCTTTGTTTGCTAGTTTTGCACTAAACTGACATTACTCTCTTGTTAGTTGATGCAAACCAGGCCCTCAATGCAAAGAGAGACTGGTACAAGTGCTACCTACTCTTTGCAGTGGAAGTTTCCTAAATGGCTGCACTCTGTTTAGCTTTATCTGCATTTCTGAAGCTGGATCCCTGGAAAGAAACTAAGTGTAGAAATGTCCAGAAAGGCTCATCTTGGATATGGGCTTGTTAACGTTCAGCTGTAGCTACCTCATGAGATTATGCGTTAGAGAACAAACGGGCAAGTAGGCGTGCGCAGCCAGGAACATCTGCACATGCCCAAGCAGATAGGGGCATAAATGCATGTGGATACATTTACCTCAAAACCCTATAAGGTAGAAAAATATTATCCTCACTTTGCAAATGAAAAGTGAGGGAAGGGAAAGCTAAAGGACAGATTCCTTGTCCTTTAGTTGTGTTCATTTGAGACATTCTGACTGGCTGAGTTCAGTATTATAAAAATTAATACAGCTGACTGATCCTCAGCAAGTCAGCCAAGTTCTTTGGCAGTGATAGTGAGGCCTCCTGTTCAGGTTTTTCATCAGAAAACCAGTCTTAATCTCGTTTTAGGCCAAAGAGAAATTGTTGTAACTCCATAGAAAAAAAGAAGATACACTAGATTTCATAAAGAATGTCTGCAGTGCAATGCTCTGAACTCTTTCAGCAGATGTCACAGATCCATGACCATTTTGCAAATTTCACAGCTAATCAATATAATTGCTCTCTCTGGGGAAATTAAAATTTACCCTGGAAAGCGAGTCAATGAAAAATGTCTTTTTTCACCTTGTGACAAAAGGCAAGGCTTGCCTATTTCAGGTTTTCTGAAAAAAACAGTAAACAGAACTCAGGAAAAATATTTACCACCTAAAACACTGGGAAACAAGAGCTTTTTAAAAAAAGGTTTCACATATTGCAAGTGGCAAGAGTGGTTTAAAGAAGCAGCTCTAGCTAGGTCTTATATATGCCACTTTCATATACCAAGGACTGCCATAACAAAGAAGAATGCAATGAAAACAGTAATAATAAGCACATACAGTCAACTTCACACACAAAAGAGGCAGTGTTTTGAGTCTATATAGAGGAACATTTCAGTCAACAATTAAGAAAGAAGGCAGCTTATAGATAAAGAATAGCTTTTGAAAAACAATTTTTTTTTTTTTTAATCTATCTGCAAATACTTTATAGACTTGGAAATTCACATGTGTTTCAAAAAGTTTTAAAATACCAATGATTCCTATCAGGAAAATATGTTAGTTCAATTGCATCAATGTAACATTACGAGGATAAAGTTGGAACACAAACATTTTCAATACTATAGAAAGAGGTAGGTTATATGCACAGTAATAATACATGAAGATAATATTTTTAAGACATTGTATGGATAGATCTGGATAAAGACAAACTTATTCTTGACTATCTAGTTCCCGCAGTCATACATTTATTTCAGAATCAAAGCTGTCATATATACATACATATATACAGGGAAAATTTTGAAAGTCTGACATGTCTTAACAGAATGGCCAGAGCTTGATTCCTCAAACAACATGATAACAAACAGATGAGAGAAGCCAACTTATCTCGGCATTGTATTAGACATCAACTGTAACAACCTCGCTCCCAACACCATGCACAGATCC
The DNA here is from genome assembly GCF_000690835.1 of Fulmarus glacialis. Classification (NCBI taxonomy): domain Eukaryota; kingdom Metazoa; phylum Chordata; class Aves; order Procellariiformes; family Procellariidae; genus Fulmarus; species Fulmarus glacialis. The sequence goes on from NW_009213942.1 coordinate 48,829, forward strand.
TGCAGCTACCAGCCAGGTACAGCACAGTCATAGATGCTCAGGCCTTCCCTGTAAGCCTCAGCCTTTTCAACAGGAAAACTCTGCCTTGTCTAGTTTTCAGACATCAGTCCTTTCTTCCACCCCAACAAAAAGGAGCATACACTTTTTCTCCTGTCACATCTAATTATTACAACAAGGGCTTGGTGGCCCATGCAACGTGAGCGAGACCATGGGGATGCTGTGCTGTATATGCTTAGTGTCCATATTGCCTTAATTCAAATTGCTGTGCACTGAGAGTACAGGAGTGCCTTATGTAAGTGCTTGCAGTCTATTTGAGCAGCAAGCAACGAAGTATAAGAAGTCTATAAAAGAAGTAAAATTTGGAAGCTAATACCAAACAAAGTGCGGGAATGTGTGAGGACTTTTTCCTTGTCACTAGAAACTTGGCTACAAATTACAAAGCAAGAACACAACGTGAACCTACTTAGAAAATAAAGTGAGACAGATGAATTTCTAGTTGTGCCTTAGTGTCCTACTTTATTAATAATACTTTGGTTTTCCTAGTGTTAATAAGCACAAAATAGCTAGCAACTATTTTAAGAGGGCTTTCTACCTATATCTCACAAATATGATTATTCAATATATGGTCTCATTAGTAGCTACCCACTCAAAACAAAAGAGGACACTGAAATTCCTCCCTACATTCAATCAACACCCTCTCAAAGACTTTTCAGAAAAACAAGTGCATTCATCACAAATGTTAACTCAGCCAATTCAGAAACAAAATACATCCAGAGGTAAGTTCTCTTACCCCAAACCCAGGCCAACCTGGACAAAAGCTCCCCTGTTAACCTAGAGCTTTTTATTCCCTCTGTTATAAGGCACAGCTGTTCCTGGGCTAGTAACGAGGCACAGATGTATTTGTGTCCCACCCACTTAATGCCTTCTGCTTTAATATTAAGCCTTTGCAGGGAAAAGGTGTTTGTGAACTTTGGTTTTATTTTGGAGTTGCCTCACTGACTGAAGTCCTGGGAAATAGGTGCTTCCTGCAAATACTGTAGTCTGTGTGCATCTGTTGGGTGAGCTCTGCTGTGCAGTGGGTTATTGTCGTGCCCTGTTAGGAAACGGGAGTCAGCTTGGAAACCGCCTACAGTGGAAGAAATACAGGAGGTTCCAGTGTACTGCGCAGAGATCGCACACTGCTGCCCTTATTGCGTTATCATTTTCTCTGCGTGGGAAAAATGAAAAGTAGAAAAACATGGTTTTGTATTGTAGTAAGACACTTTGAGGCTAGATAGGGATACTTCCTATATGTGTTCAGCTGCATTAGTGATACTTTTAAACTGCAGTGCTTAGCAAACAGATGGAGTGGGCAGGAGACATAAAAATCCTTTGTTTGGTTCATAGATAAAACAACTGTTTACAAGAAAGCATTTGAGTCATGGATGAGTTTTTTTAAAAGAGGATTAAGACAACTCAAGAACTGGATGGGGAACAATCCAAGTAACAGCAGGTTGTGAAAATAAAAGAATACTATTCATTCTGCACAGAATGAGACAGGATTTTCATGAGAGGAAAAAAATACAATCATATGATTAAAGACAGTATTAAAAACATATTCACAAGGGCCAAATTAAGATTGCACTGACATAGTCTAATGTTTCAATGTTTGCTCACGCAAACGTAATACTATTTTTATAATGGAAAGGGGAGACAAAGGGGATTGCAGAGAGTAATTTTGTCTTACTTTTGTTTTGAATGTGATCTAGATACACACATATCACTATGAATTACTATGCATGGTTTACGATTCTGAGGAAGGACTATTTCTTCAGTATAATTGTTTTCTCAAATATACAGGTGACAGAGAACTTTAGCAGATATTCTAATTATTCTTATTAATGAGTAAAAGAAGTTGTTAGTGCATGAACAGGGGCTAGACAGAGGATAGCTCATTCCAATATTATATACTGCAAAAAGGAACACTGCCTCCCCGCAATATACTCGCAATTCCCAGAAATTACACTGCAAACTTGATTTAGTTTTCATTTTTTATAATATTTATAATTTTGCTTCCTTTTTTCGTATCTCTTCATCTGATAGAGAAAGGAAGGGGAAAAATGGAGGATAAGAGATAAGAAATGTAAATAACTTAAGTAAAAATTGTGTGTTTCTACAAGTTTTCATTATGAAATGAAACATTTTTACAATAAAAAATATTCCATAAATATTTATGATCTTAAAAACATAAAAATGCTTGACCAGTTGAAGCTGTAACGGGTTTTCTTACTTAATGGCACACACAAATATGTGAAGTAACTGCCAGCAGTGCATTATTTATCATTCACATACTTTCACATCTGGGGATAACAACGAGATGAGTAGTAGCAAAAATGGAGCTGTCAGGAATAAGTTGTGTCAGACCAGCCTAATTTCTTTTAATATTCTTTGCTGGCCTGGAGGCTTTGTGAATGGGGGAGAAGTAGAAGATTCAGATGTTGTAAGTTTTATCCAGTGTGTCCCAGAGGACACTCTCATAAAAGGGATAGGTAAACTTGGACTAGACAATATTAGTGGGATGCACAACAACATCCATGTTTCACAGCTAAAAGGGAAGGATGTACTGAATTGGACTTGTCAGAGCTCTGCCGTGGGTCCAGTCCTCTGCAGTGAAAGGAGGGTATGTTTAGTAAGTGTGAACTAAGGAAGACTTTCAGTACATGGGAGGAACTAACAAGGACTTTCATGGAAGATTCATCTTGACAACCTGGAGAAATGGATTGAAATGATGGGATGCAATTCCCCAGGGACAAGTGGAATGTGCCACACTTAGTCAGGCATAATAAATTTCACAAAACCTGGAGGAGGAACAGGTAGCAGTTCTGCAGAAAACAGTCTGTGGTTATACTGAATCACAAGCTCAACATGAGTCAACGACGCAATGCCGTTGTACAAAACCACCCCTCGTCCTGGGGTGTAGATATCAGGATACCGCCTGATGTGATACTGTCACGCTCTGCCCGGTACTAGATTTGCCTCAGCAGGATAGCGGTGCCCTGTGTAAGCCCTGCACTTCAGGAAGAATCCAGAGGGAGAGAGAGCCCAAGGTAGGGCAACAGAAATGGCGAGAGGTCTAGGAAAACTGAAGGGAAAGGCTAAAAGAACAGGATTGAGAACATAAAATGAAAAATGATAAGAAGCACAAAGTATGCAAAAGGCTGTTTGAAAGGGATTACAATGTTTTCCACACCCATGTTCCATGGATGGAACAATTGTGAGAAGAAAAATTCAGGCTAGACATCCAAAACCCCCTTCAGTAAGAACAGAGATCTGTTCAGAATAGATTGCCTCTTGTAAAGTTTGAAGTTTCCATACACACAAAAAAGTTTAATACATTTCTGTCAAGGATGCCACATGTTCTTTTAATCCCATTCTGAGTACAAGGGACCTCTTAAGGTCCTCTCAACCTATTTTTCCATAACAGGTTTAGTGATGCTCTGAAAATGACACACATATGCTGAGATGGCATATGAAATGAGATGCAGTTGAATGATGACTTTCAGAAGTGGTTTTAAACTTACGTGTGAAAATGCATAAGAATCAGGCATAATTTGGAGATGGAAAAAAAAAAAACAGTTTAAAAAAAAAAAAAAGAGAGATAAGAATCTCCACTATCTCTATCCTAAGGAAAAGCTTTAAAGTGTGATCAAGCTCTCCTCTGATTTTGAAACTCTCCTGCCTGTTTGGGGGTGATCCTACAGAAGCAGGATTCAAAGCTAGCAGAGAACCTGTCATTATATTTCCTCTTCACCAGGAAGCTAAAGCCCAGGGCCACAGTTCCTGTTGTCTGTAGAGCAGGACGAGAGGATGGATTCCAGCCAACAGAAGCAAAGTGGAGAATTTTCTTTCACTATGATGTTTCTACCATTTTTACAAAAATGATATGATCTTATAGCATAGGAATGCTTTGTCAGTGAATGAATCAGGGACATGCTAATAGAAGGGAGAGCTTCTGTTTGTACACAGATATCTCTGTAATCAGTAATGGTGTGAAAGCAAATACAGAAACATTCATGACAGTTAAATGGGAGTTTGTTGAAACATGATATTTTTTTAAATTGTGGCTGAGTCTGGCAGGGACATTTTAAGCAGGATTTCAGCCAACGCCTGAAAAAGTGCATATCAAGCAGCCTTGGGCTTTTAATTTAATTTATATTAACCAGCCTACTTGGAGTTTTCAAATTGATTCACCACCACTGTTTGAACATTCTGTGACAGAAGCAATGCATATTAAAGTAGCTAAAGTTCTCCTTTCCGCATGCCTAATTAACTGTATTTTTGTCACAGGTTGTAGCAAAATATTGGAATATATATATATATGCATTCTGGATACTAGACAGCGAATTTTAGAGAAAAAACAGTTGTGACTGAGTAAAATTCATGATTTGGCTATGATGACATTGGGTATCTTCTTTTTTCATGATACTATATTCAAGTGTTCCTCTTTTTCAATAATGTCAATAAAATGATAAAAAGTTCTAAATTCTCATAAGTATGTGCGGTCATGTTTGTGCTTAAATAAAAATGATTGCATAATAGTCTTGAAAATACCAAGAAGATTCAAAACCATCAAATCAGTGATACCATCAGAAAAATTCAGGTTGCAGATAACTGCTGAATGGTGAATACAGAAAATAATCTCTTTTTGTATGAGACTACATTGCTGGAGCACTTTCAAAAAATAAACATATTTATAACAATCTGAAAATTACCTACATAGGAGTTAAACATTCAAAATAACATGCTTGCTGTGAATAATTTATCCAGTTTCAATATTTACTTTTACATACACTAGAATTGAATTATTTGTATCTATGCAACCATAATTGTCAGAGTATTTAAACTCTATTCTCTGCGACAGGTTTCTGTATGACCTTGAACAAGTTATACAGATTTTTTTGTGCATCAGTCCTGTCCTCTGAAAAACAGCAATGAAGGAAATGACAGAACTGTGAGGATGAAAAGCTTCTGATGCATACAAGTAATCTTATGTCAGCAGGGGCACTTAAGAAACCTGTACAGAGCCTTTTAGAGAGATATTGAACAGTACAGGAACTTGTAGTATATTGCTGCTATTTACATCTAGATAAGCAGGATAGTGCTGAACGATGACCCAATGGTTTTGAAACTATCCCCCAAACTATCCCTCAAGGTGGGGGTATACAACGAATTTGGCCTCAAGGCCTGTATTATGTAGTAGGGCCAGCCTCTATGTCCACAGGGCAGATACTACTATGGTAAACATAAGGGCGACACTGTATTTTATTGGCTCATGTAATACAGTAATAATTATGTAGTTACAATTTTATTCAAAACAGTCAGTACATTTGTTTCATCAGATTAAGTTTAAGTAAGTTTCTCATTGTTACAGCCTTGCATTTTCTCTTTCATTTCAGCCTTCATTTTAACCTGCTGTGACTATGCAGTTTCTTAAGGAAAAGACATGATAAGAGTGAAATCCCTGAGGCCTTCATATTAACCTGCAGAAAAGGTCACTTAGTTTATAAGAGAAACAAAATGCATCCAAAAAGCACGAAGAAAGGATCAGAATCCCCGCAAGCTGCAAATAAATGTAGTCCTATTTAAAACAGCACTAGCAGGAAGAGTTAAACAGGCACACTTGCCACTTTGTCTGTTCCTGCACACGTCATTTGGGCTGCAAGGAAATCAGTACTGTAACAGATCATTTATATTAATACAATGCACCTGCCAAATTATTTATACACCATAAGCATCAGTCTAGAAAAAGTGCAATCTGGGAACTTCATTGGTAGAGAAGAGAGGGAGGAAGGCGTGTTAAAATAGTGCAGGATTTTGATCTCAGATACACTATTGTAAATACAGAGTGATGCCATTGAAGCCGTAGACTTAGTCTAGACTCATACCAGTGAATGTGGTTGACAGGAGAAAAAGTGTAAAATTCCAGCACAAAGTGATAAGAAAACTGACAAGAAAACTGGGAAGAGAAATACAAGTTAGTTTAGACTGATCTACTATTGTGCTGGTTTTGGCTGGGACAGAGTTAATTTTCTTCATAGTAGCTGGCATGGGGCTGTGTTTTGGATTTGTGCTGGAAACAGTGTTGATAACACAGGGATGTTTTAGTTACTGCTGAGCAGTGCTTACACACAGTCAAGGCCTTTTCTGCTCCTCACCCCACCCCACCAGTGAGGAGGCTGGGTTTGCACAAGAAGCTGGGAGGGGACACGGCTGGGACAGCTGACCCCAACTGACCAAAGGGATATTCCATACCATATGACGTCATGCTCAGCATATAAAGCTGGGGGAAGAAAAAAGGAGGGGGGGACGTTTGGAGTGATGGCGTTTGTCTTCCCAAGTAACCATTACGCGTGATGGAGCCCTGCTTTCCTGGAGATGGCTGAACACCTGCCTGCCGATGGGAAGTGGTGAATGAATTCCTTGTTTTGCTTTGCTTGCATGCACAGCTTTTGCTTTCCCTATTAAAGTGTCTTGATCTCAAACCACGAGTTTTCTCACTTTTAACCTTCTGATTCTCTCCCCCATCCCACTGGGGGGGGAGTGAGCGAGGCTTGCGTGGTGCTTAGTTGCCGGCTGGGGTTAAACCACAACAATTCTGTGTGTTTCTCCTAGAATAGCTGAGCTTCTCTAGCATGCTTTTTTGACCGTAATTAGTCATCTCTAAGTGTACATTAACTCTAAATTACTGAGTATTCCCAAAGTTAGAAAACCTAAATAAAATCTACAGTTTAAAACAGCATGTTTTCACAAGTACTGAAGAAATAGAAATAATTTGGTAAACATCAATTGCTTCCACTAATATTTAGTTAGTTTGGTTATTAAACAGCTTTTCTATCGTATGCCCTGCTTTAGAGGTGGTTCCCATATTCAAATGTCAATCCTTGTAAGTAATGGACTTCAGAACTGCTCCATTCAAGGTCCTTCAAAATTTATATCTTAATCTCAGTATTTTGAAATTTAGTGTGCTACTATTTGGTTCCTCAAAGAGAGAGGTTTTCAGTGCTGACACAAAGAGGGACTTAGGGGAAGCAGAATGTTGTATTCAGCATAGAACATTTAATTTACTGTGTGTTTGATCTGAAGGTCATTAAAGTTTATTGGATTTTTTTCAGCTGATTGCACCGACTTGAGATCAGGCCCTCTGTTACTGTATCTGGGTCATCGTTGCCTCATTACTTATAATTTTGTAAGGATCACATGTTAATGTATGATCCAGTTTCTTTACCCTTAAATCAAACTGCAGTTGGTGGTTGGCATTATTCTTTTAGCTTCCTTACTTTGTATTTTGTTGTATGAAAGCATATGTACCCTCAAACTAGAAGGAAGACTTAAAATTACTCACTATACCAAAACAACTAATCAGTAATTAATTAAACAAACTCAAGGACCAATTTTTTTCCGACCCAGCAATCTGTCTTTTTTTCAAACTAACACTACATAACAGAAAATAATCTTGCACATTAAGAAATACAGAAAGGCTGACAACACAGTTAGTGTACAGTTTTCCAGGATGCATAAATGATAGTATTCTCTTTTTCCCTTTTAAGTAGAAATTGGTAGACACATATAGTGTACAATATATAAATAATATAAACAAGAGATAACTATTCTATTCTCAAAACAAGAGAAGCAAGCATGAAAAATATCTATGTAATACACATATTTTCAAAGAAAATATTTATCAGTAATCTACCTACTCAAATCAAAGGAAAGATTGTCCTTCATGCTAATAAACTTTGCTTTACACTCATTTTACCCTACCCTCTTCAACATGTGAACTGTAGTCTCTGATTGATTGTGTGGCATAACACTGAAATATTCTTATCAACCAGTCTACAAAATCTCCATTGAAATTTTCTTAAGAGACAGAACTGCTTTAGATATCACTAACTGGAGCGTTTTTTATCATTATTTTTTAACCAGAGAGAGTTGTATGCTAAAAATGTATGCTAAAATATTCCAAGTTGTGTTGCGGGGAAAAAAAAAACTAACCAGCATACACCCCGAAAGGCTTCGTAAACTGTAAACTCTTGCTCATTTTGTGAACAAAATGAAGTTGGGATGACAAGATCCAGGGATCACTCGAAAAGACTGAATGAGGACATCATAAGGTACATCATAAAGCAGAGGAATAAGGCTTGCACTTGACCAAGTCAGAAGAGGAAAACCAGAACTGAACGTGAGGTAAAAGATATTAATGAGAACATAAGTTGAAAAAAAAACCGAACAAAAAATTGTGGAAAATTAATGTTTAACTGAGGCAACGGATGAACGCTCTCTGGAGTGGATGGGTGACACCTGAAAGCTCCTGCAAGGCACCAAACCACCAGGTCTGCAGACTTGCACATGGAGTGGATCCACAGAGCTGGTGGGCCAGAGCTACAAGAACTCCACACTGCCCTCAACTCCATGTGGAGCCACTACAGGGCACGGTGAAGCTAATCCTGCTTTCATGCCCACTGCATCCTAATTTTCTCTTAAAGAGGATGAAATTAAAATACTTTTGAAAACCTACCTGAGGAACAACAGCAATTGTCTCTAGCATATGATATCCCCCCCATTGTTACTAACAATTACATTTGTGTGTTGTATTAAGAATTTAGCCTCTAATATGCATATTACAATTTTACTTTTGCTTCCCTTGATTCTTTTCTTGGCCTCATGCTCAGCTTCTAAGATGTTTTCACAAAGCAAAGACACTTGAAGTAGTTTGAACTATGGCTGCTTAAAAAATGTATGTCCTTGCACAGAAGATATCTTTGCATATTTATAGACTTATTCCTATACAGTTATTTTAATCTAAATAAGACACGGTTAACACTTACTATTATAGGAAGAGTTGAACAATTAAATTAGTTGTGGGAAAGAGCTGGGATATTTTTCTGACTTTTATATAATTTATGCAACAAATTGCCAGGTTAGATCAGTAGGTTCTCAGTTTTTATTCAGCAGTGAAATCTGCAACTATTTTAGACTTCAAGAAGGACTAGAGCAAACAGAAGGTTGCCTCTGTTTTCTAGTTTTTTAATAAAAGGTATTAACTCTACCACCTTGACTTGCCTCTGACCCTAAACCACTACTTCCTTAGCAAAGCATTATTTCATTCAGAAATAATTCATTAATTCACTCACTCCTTCATTCAGTTATTTCATTCAGAATTTTGGAAGAGTGCTTTTAGGTAAAAAAGTGACTCAGTATCTTATGTCCCTGTCCCCCAAGGGACAGAGGGTGGGACAGACATCAGATAGAGGGGAGGGTGTGTGCTATGTTTCACGGCTCAAAACCCACAGTTTCCCAGTTCATAGTCCCTTTATTTGTGTTTGTAATTATAGCCACAGTATGCATTTTTGTTCCCAATGTGGATTTAACATAGCATCTTGAGCAGACATACCTATAGACAAGGGATTGCTTATATGTTTTATTTTCAATGGTAATAGTTATTGCTAAAGAATGGGTCAGCTTTGAATTTTAAAAGTTACTCCTTTAAGAGGGAATTATTTATATATTTATTTTCCACTAAAACAGCCAACAATGATGTTTATTTGATACGTATTATTTTGCCTTCAGTAACATTAGAAGAAATTCTAATATTAGGATTTTTTGAAAATCACAGATTTCTGTTGTCATGGTACCACTTATTTTCCTGTCTATAACTGATCCTTATGATATGAAAGCATGAAAATTGCAGGAAAATTATTTGCTTTATCTGTATTTGGAGAAATTTTAATAAACTCATTAGCTTCATTGGGTCATTATCATTATTAAATAGGAAAAAAACCTGCAGTCAGAGTAGTTCATCTATGGGGGACATTAGTTTTGGGTTAGAGTTTGGGTTTGTGATGGGTTTTTTTAATCCATGTGACAGTTTCTTAAATTGATATTACGCCTGTCAAAATGAATCACCACCTAAATTTCACTAAAAAAATAGCAACCAAATAGTTTTTCCTAATACAAAAACATTATTGGTGAGATGGAAAGCTGAACCAAACTATTTGATGAATGGTTTAACATCCAAGTCATCTTCATTTTTGTATTCCTTATACAACAGTACCCTCAATGAGTTCTAATTAAACTGTTACTGCGACTTGATGAAATACTACTTACTGAAATGAAATCCAGATCAGCATGTTGGTTAATTTCTAATCATTTACCCTATAACAGTAAAATACAATTTGCAGTCTCTTCACTTGCTAATCACGAGGGTGTCATTATGCAGTCTCTGCCGTCTACCTCCAGAAATAATCAGTGTAAAAATTACTCGAAATTTAACTACAAATAGTTGTCCAAAGAAGAGTTCCAATCTGCTACTCTAAATTTAATTAAGTGCATATTCAGTTTTTGCTCCTCCCCCTCCTCTCCCCGCCCCCCATTAAGTTCTTGTTGCAGGTTGGGAACAGTTTAAATAGATTTCAGTGTAAAATTAAAGAATTTAGCTTAGCGTAAATGTGTAGGTGTCTATGTGTGCACCTGCTACAAGAGCAAGGAAAAGGGAATTGCCACATCTAATTTCCCTATATACTAGTAAGGATAATCAGAAAATAGCCAATACAGGAGGCATTAGTAATGATGTTCTACATATTGGGATGAGTGAAACTAGAAAACTAATTAAAAATAACCTAAATACCACACTAAAGAAATGTTTTCTGCTTACCTATAGCAAATCAGAGTGATGGAAAGAATGACCAGTGTATGGAAATTCAGTGGCAAGGTCAGAGGAAATGCCCAAAGAGATGCAGCTGTTCTGATCACTGAATTTTCCATTTTAAAACCCCCTTCAGTTTCTTGCAACATCAAAATAGTTTGTTTCTCTTTCGGAAGATTTTCTTAGCAGCATTCTTGTACCTAGGCTAGCACCATGTCTTTCTTAACGTGCATGAAAGTATAAAGGAGCAATAAAAATAAGTGGGGTTAACATGCTTTTTTCTGTTACTGGCCCCTTTCTGTGTAGTAATACTTTCTTATCCAAAAAGAGAGTTGGATGCTTTCAATAAGGAAGATAAGTATAATTCTGGTTTCCACTAATAAGAGATCCACCTTGAGCAGTTCTGGTAGTGAAGAATGATATTGCGAGGACAGTGATCGCACACATGATTTTATGCTTTTAACACTCTTTTTATAAAGGGAAGTGCTAAATCCAAGCTTTTTATGTAGTGTAAATAAATTGAAAGTGTTCCTCCTTATATTTCTAGACCCTCTGCTCAGTCCAAAGTCTGCCTTGCTTGCCAAATTTTAAATACCTGTCACTATGAAGTATGTTCTGAGCTGTCGGCTGATACTTTTCCTCTAGTGAATAGAATTTTTTGTCTACTTAATAGGTGCCAAACTGGAAATTTGTTAATAAATTTCAATTACTGCCAACTTCCTCTGGCTCCTTTTGTTTCAGCAAAATTGGATCTCAGAGGAGATACATATCTATACCTCCTTCATGTCTCAATACTAATTAAGTGATATGGACTTAATTAAGCAGAAGGCAGGCTCTGCAAATATATAATGTATAAGTAGGTAGCATTGACCTCCTTCTTCCCGTGACTTATAGATTACTACCACATAACATTTGCTAGATCACTATCTTTTCATTTGCCATCCTGTTCAGCCTACCCAACTACGTGATTTGGAATGTTTTGGACTTGCAGCAATTACTTACTAAAACAACAAAAAAGAGTCGCTACTGAAACCAATAGGTACCATTATAAAGTTTTCTTATTAAGGCCGCTATAATTCCCAATACAAATAAAACTTCTCAAGCAGGAGCAATGCAAGCCTGTCCTTCACCTGACTGAACACTCTCTCACAGAAGTAGTGTGTGGGATAACAGTATGAACAAGCCAGCTCACACAGAAGTTGAAGCTAGGTGTAAACCTTGCTCTCCATTTAGCATTTTAGATATCTGAAGAATAGAGGCTTTATTAAGACCTGCTGATGGCCTAAGCCGTGTTAGCCTTGAAAATACATGAGTGGCAATAGGATAAAAAAAAGCCCTTACATTGTTAACACATTTTGTTTTGACATTTTTTCCTGAGAAAATTAAGTGCCTGAAATTTGATGAACAAGTCTAACAAAACAAAATTTAGTATTCCCTGTGCTGAAGGCAAGAGGATGTGCTAAAATAATTTGGGATGTAATTGATCTTGGTTGGAAGCTTTCAGCAAGAAATTGTAATAAGTACATGAATGATGTTAGGCTACTCCTGCTGTGTTAGCTTCAGGTTAGTCTTAGATTTACTCCAATGCTCTTGTGCCCCACAAGATTTCTTTTACTCTTCTTTTGTGAGCTGAGAGGAAAGAACAAAGCTAGAAGCAGGATTATGCTAATGCAAAGATTTCCGAAGTGGAACAAATGAAGTCATTTAAGCTGTGTCTCAGGAACCACAGCGGCAACTCCTTCTTGAAATGAGTCCCTTGTTTATTCTGGGCTTGTGGGCTGGGGGAAAGCCACTGCATGTTGCATACAGGTTCTTGAGCTGCAGACCCACTGGGCATCTCCCCTGCCATCTGTATAGAGCCCAAAAGAAATCACATCACTGTGTCAAATACTGATTTTTGTCTACTCAACTTGGCACAGAAGCGAATGTATTCTGTTATCATTTGTGATCAATAAGATAATATTGGTTACAGATCAGGGAGTATGACTTCTTATGTAGACTGCATGGTTAAATAAGGCCCAAGTACTCACTGGGGCTCTTAGGTACTGTTGTATTCATTATTAAACAGATCAAATAGTGTCCAAATACTTTCTTTTTATATATGCATTTTCTAGCGTATAATGTAACTGTATTGGTTAATACTTCAGAGTTAAATTCTTATTCGCTACTTTAATTACTTTTAAATTCTTATTAGCTACTTTAATTACTTTCATTTCACTTACAACAGAGTCCATTAAAATTTTATTGTTTTACTAGATATATTTATTATGGTAAGTACTATAGTAACCTTATTCTTCACGGCTCACCCAAAATAGTCATAGGCTGCACATTTAACCTCATTAAAAATACCATGCCTTTAATTTTTGTTTCTGCGCAGCACATGTCACCAAAACCTTTGTAACTGAGTGGTTTCTAAATACCAACACACCTACAATGCAGTTCAGGTATGTCAAGCCAACTTCTTGAACTTGAATTTTCCCAGCATGTATTTCCAAAATGTGAAAACATCTCCATAGCATCAACATCTGTAATACTAGTACTAATTAGTATAATAATAATAATTTTACAGTATTTTATCTGGCGCCTTCATATCAAAATATTTTTTCAATGGAAATTTAACCGAGAAAGAAAATGACATGCTGCACTATATATGCATTGCATGTTAGCAACTGTTTTTAATAACTTATGTTGTTGTTTCTTTAATCTTCAAATTTAACACATAACGTCAGATCTTCACTTGGTGTAAATATGTGTAGGAGCATTCAATTAATAAAGCTGTGATGATATTCAGCGTCAGAGTATTTGACCAAAAGTATTTTCAACTGGATTTATAAAGGACTTCTTATTATATTTTTCTCCACAGCATCAATATGAAAGAATCTGTAAAGAGAAATCAAGTAATAAAGATTCTGACATGCACAAGACACACACATGCACATGGATAACACAACACACATATGGATGAAAAAAATGTATCATTATCTCAGTGCACTTCTCTATAGTTGATGAGAGGAGATCTGTAGTGCCACAGGGTTAAATTCTGCAAGACACAGAGTTCTATGGAGTTGATTTGACACAAACAGCTTTAAACATATGAATATCCTCATTGCATTCTCGATTTCAAACAATAAGAGAATGGGTGCAAAATTAGACAAGATTTATGGAGATGTCATATTACTATAAAAATCCAGATAATAATGAAATTTCTGATGAAGTAATTTTCCATCTCATGAATCCTATTGTAATTATGAAAGAAGCTTCACTTGCATCTCTAAACTTTTCAAAAGTGCATGCACTCTCCTAAAGTTAAAAATTGGAAAGATGTAAATGCATGCAGTGCATTTATTGACACTAATCAGCTATGGCAACCTTGCACCTCTGGAGCTACTAAAAGCTGATCGCTGATTAGCTTCATGCAGCTTTTTGAGTACCTTAATGTTTCCTTTTCCATATCTTCTATGCTTTTGCATAACCCAACATATCTAAAGGTAAAGGCTTTAAGGGAATGAATGGAAGTTTAGAAAAGGGATTAGTGATATTGTGTGTCATTAAACTAATCTGGCACTGATCCGGGGCCTGTCAAGCTGTCTTGAAAGATTCCTTTTTTTTTTTTTTTCTTTCCGTGAAGAAAGATACATTGCTACAACATGCTGTAAAGGACTCAGTTGTGCACACTTGTTATTTCCCACCTCATTAAAACAAGCAGTCTCATCTATTTTTTGTAGTCATATGCTAACAAACCCTAATCTTTCAATAAGCGAACCTGGATTTTGAAGCTGGTTGACTCTATAATATTTTTCATATAACACCTCCTAAAGATGTATATATTTAAACATTAATTGCTACCCTTAGAGACCTATATGAATAATGCATCTGTCCTCAGGCTTAAATGGTAATAAAGATATAATGCCTTAAAGGATTTCTGTTTTATTCTACTCTTTAAGAATCGCAGTGGTATGTGTTATCACAAAACAGTAACTTAATCCAAAGGAGACTGAAAGGCAATTCAATTATGGAGGCGCTTACTATCTATTAGCATCCTGGGGTCTTCTCCAGTCCCCATTGACTTGAATCAGGCTCCTATACAACAATAAAGGATCAGTTCAACATTGCAGTTGTCAACTGAAATGCACTTCAGGGTAGCAGGTATCAAAAGAAATCTAATGGCTGTTTATGGCCTGATGGCAGATGAGATGATGGGACTTTCTCCTAAACAGATGTCAACCACAAACCCCACTCCATCGACAGGCACTAATTGACATCCTTTCTGACAGCCGCCCTCCTTTAAAAGGCATCCCTGCAGTCTAGGATGGACACACAGAAAATTTATCCAAAAGTTGTCAGTGTGACAGTTTTCATGACAAATAATCCACTGAAATGAAGCAAAAGCATGTGTAGTGTTCTCTAAATCCCCCTCTAAAATGAATAATTGAAAATCAGATATTCACATGCCATTTAAACCGTATCTTTATTTAATCTAGGTGTTCCTCCAGGAGGTAGCTATGGTCAGAGCTTGCTGATTTCCATCTCTTGTGCACAACACAATCTAGAGGCAGCGAGTACAGGAGTAGGTAGTGAGGAAGAATATGTGTAGCTCATATCTGCACAAACTGAAGACAGTCAGAGGCCAGACTTTAAACGGCCTCATGCTAAGATTTTCAGTAAGGCTTAAGGAAGTCAGGAGTTCGCTTTCACTGGAAACTGTGTGGCAGAGTCCTTTGGGCTTCTCTAGACAGCTCAGCTTAAATTAAACAGAAAAAGCTTGGGCATTAATCTTCTCAGGGATAGTGTTCCACCAGTCCAGTTTACTTTGACAGGCTGCCTGCATAGAAAGTGGTTCCTTAGATTTAGCCCTGGATTTCCAACAGGGATCTCAATTTGTATTCTCAGTGCCAGCAGGTCTCTATTAATAGCAGTTGTGTTTTCTTCAGTCCTGACTCTTAACAAATACTGAGTTCCCTGGTTTGGATACACTGGAATGTTATAATACAAATCATTAGAAATTTTTAAGAAATCACTACAAAGACCACTTGAATTAATGGAAATACTAAGATCTGTTCTAATGGCTCAAATACGTGTTAGTTTAATAAGCTTTAGTAAGTTTAATAACCACATTTTTGACTTAGTGAAACACTACAAAAACGCCTTTTAATGCTTTACCTTCAGACTCCAGAATCCTTTGTTACAGCACCAAACTACACACCGTGTCATTGTTGGAAAATAATCATCTTGGATTTAACTTGCTGATCAAAATGAAATAGTAAGAAGTCTCCACACCAGACAAAACTATAGACTGCTCTTCCATAAGCACTCCATTCTGTAGCAGCCTCTATTGGCTGATGTATATAGTAAAAGGAAGGCATGCTGGTGGATGTTTTCCCTTACATTTGGATAAGAAAATTTTGTATGAGGTAAGTGACTATCTCTGAAGACAGAGAAAGGAAAGGGTCCCATGACAGACCAAGTATTACTGCATAATACAGTGTAAGCAAAGTATTCTAAAGTAATTTAAAGGGGGGAGGAAAAAAGGAACAGAGGCTGGATACATTCAGAAAGATACAGGTAATATGTGAAGAAAGAATAAGCATAAGAAAAAGAAGCTGGAATTTGGAAGCACTGCAGATGCAGGTAGGTGTTGCTGTGCCACAGGGATGGTGAAAGGAATGGATAGGTTAACAGCACACAAGAAGGTTTTGGTGAGATCCCAGGAGATGAAGTGATTCAGTGCCACAAGGAAGGAAGGAAGAAAAAGAAAGAAAAACAGTTCCAAATGGGTGTGTAAATGAAGGACTTTCCATGAGAAAGGGCAGGGTGCAGAGCATTGAACAGACTGGAAAAATAGAATGACTGGATGAATCATGGATTTGAAATTTAAAATTCTACTTCTGACAGCATGGTTCTACTTTGAAAAATGGCTATGTAAATGACATTTTCTGCCTCAAGAGATCTAAAACAATGCTTGTTCTGTGTTAGATCTGCTGACTTGAAGGTGAACCCTCCCCCCCCAAGTTTTTCTTGTCTTTACTTAAAAAAAAAAAAAAAAAAAAAAAAAAAGCAGCATTTATTCTTTGTAACAAAACTTGATGGTACCCATGCCAGGAAGAAGAAAACAAAAGGCAGACTTTCATTTTTATATTATATTGGCCTCATGGTGCTACTAAGATTAAACTATATTTTGCTTTTAAGGAGTCCTTCAGACACAGTTCAATGTGAGATGCAGACTTTGCTGCCTTTTTGGTGCCCCTTTAGAACCTCCATAAAAATACTAATTCACAGATTCAGTTCCTGAGTTTCTGAACATCCCTGTTCTCAGTCCTTCTGTGCTCCCGGGCACTGCTGCCTGGAGAGTGAGGGAAACAATTCACAGACAGGCAAGAGAATGTTCAGTCTTGTTACTGACATCTGTGCAATGCATTACACACAGTACAAACCAACTAAAAAGCATTGCCAGTGTTACACAGATGGCCTTCAGTTTAAACTTGCAGTTTAAGAGCAATGGTTGATACCTAAAGTCTAAAAACTTGCTTTTCAAGGTGTCCTTTAATGACTCTTTGATCAAGAAGAGAGAAAAATGTGCTCATCAAAGCTAAAATCAAGTTTCTCAGCAGGCATAATCTGAGTACAACCCATAGATGTAGTATTAGCACTGCCTATACATAGTCACATCCCTATTAGAGAGGTTGTACAACACCAATGCCTCAGTCCAGAGATAAGAGTACATTCTGTAGAAAGTGGTGTAAAAGCTCCTGGTTTGGACATTAAACAGCAATGAATGTTTTAGTGGTAGACACATATGGCTACCTAAACCTCGTCTCTCAATCTTAACTGATGTACCTATCTTTAACAAGCTTCTGCCGATACAGCAAATGAGTTTCTGCAAGGAAAAGAAACCTGCCATCCTTGTATCACCTCCCAAGAGAATCTATCTCCCTCCTGCTGGCAGTAAGTGTGGCTGAGATGCAAATACGGGAAAAACGGAAGTGAAGTACCTGCAGAACTAATTTATCAATAAACATTTTTGTAGTTTCATCGGTGCGGTTTTAGCTGCTTGTCTCCTTACAGTAAACAGTCACCTCCAGTCTGACATGGAGCAGTGCTTTGAAGTACTGAATGTCAAAGCAGTTTGACTGGCAACATGTGGCATAGCAAGGAGATGCCCTTGAGAGGATGAAATCTGCTAACCAAGCTAAGCAATATTTAAAGTGCCTCTGAAATAGCCTAGGAAACCTAATTTCTTAAATCCCTTCTGGTGTATTTTGGGTTTTTTTGCCAAAATAAATTATTTGTCATTGTATCCCCTGAAATAACCAATCCATTTCACAATTTGTCTCAGGCAATCCAATAGCTTTTGCATTCAGACAGAGTGTTATGAAGTCCAGGAAAAAACACCAACAGCAAGTTTGTCCTTCTTATAACATGAGCTGAGAGGAAGTTGGCTTTTGGACATGGTGAATAGGATGAGGTGATCTAGGTGGAAAAGTTGAGCAATTCCTGACATTCATTATTGATCATCCGCAAAATAAGTCCCCTTAATTTGTGCATATCACATTTCTTTCAGTTTTAAGAATGCTCCTCACTATTTTTTCTTATTTCGTTCAGCAGCTTTTTGTTCTTTACTTCTATGACATTATAAAGAGCTGATTATATGTTATTTATAAGTTATATAATAACTTATATATAAGTTATTA